>NC_141620.1:16985041-17285041 GCF_047967505.1 Dipteris shenzhenensis | reverse complement strand
ACTAAACCCTATGATCTCCATGGTGTTGAAAAGTTTCAGTCCCATCCGACACTATATGTGGGTACGACGAGGTCAGAGGGCCCATTTTCACCCTATGCACCTCGCTTCATCTTTGAAGTAGAAAAATATGGAATTGGTCATTAGGATTTGCATGTCCATGTGTCCCATCGGGCTCCAAATATGCACAGGTCCTAAACCCTATGGTGTACACGGTCTTGCAAAGTTTGAGTCTCATCCAACACCGGATGTGGGCACGGCCAGGTAGAGGGCCCATTTTCACCATATGTGCCTCATTGCATCTGTGAACGAGCAAAATAATGAATGGGTCATTGGGATTTGCATGTCTATATGTTTAATCAGACTCAAAATTTTTATAGCTCCTAAACCCTATGGTTTTCATGGTCTTGAAAAGTTTGAGTCTCATCTGATATCGTATCTGGGCACGGCGAGGTCAGAGGGCCCATTTTCACACTATGCACCTCGTTGCATCTCTGAAGGAGCAAGTCCATTTGTCCGATCAGGTTCAGAATTTGTACAAATGCTAAACCCTTTGGTTTCCATGCTCTTGTAGAGTTTGAGTCCCATTCGACACCGGATGTGGGCACAGCGAGGTCAGAGGGCCCATTTTCACTCTATGCACCTCGTTGCATCTGTGGAGGAAAATAAGGAATGGGTCATTAGGATTTGCATGTCCATGTGTCCGATCGGAGTTAAAATTTGCACAAGTCCTAAACCCTATAATTTCTATGCTCTTGCAATGTTTGAGTCCCATCCAACACCGAATGTGGGCACGGCGAGGTCGAAGGTCCCATTTTCACCCTATCAACCTCATTGCATCATTGAAGGAGCAAAATAAGGAATGGGTCATTAGGAATGTCCACATGTCGGATCGGGCTCAAAATATGCACAAGTCCTAAGCCCTATGGTTTACATGGTCTCGCAAAGTTTGAGTCCCATCTGACACAGGATATGGGCACAACCAAGCAGAGGGCCCATTTTAACTCTATGCACCTCGTTGCATGAGTGAAGGGGCAAAATATGGAATGGATCCTAAACCCTTTGGTTTCCATGCTCTTGGAATGTTTGAGTCCTATCCGACACTGGATGTGGGCAAGGCAAGATCAGAGGGCCCATTTTCACCCTATCCATCTAGTTGCATCAGTGAAGGAGAAAAATAAGGAACGGGTCATTGGGATTTGCATGTCCATGTGTCCAATTGGCCTCAAAATTTGCATAGGTCGTAAACCTATGGTTTCCATGCTTTTGTAATGTTTGAGCCCCATCGAAAACCATACGTGGGCATGGTGAGGTAAGAGCCAATTTTCACTCTATGCACCTAGTTACATCTGTGAAGGAGCAAAATAAGGAATGGGTCATTAGGATTTCCATGTCCATGTGTCCGATCGGGCTCAAAATTTGCACAATCCTAAACCCTATGCTTTCCATGGTCTTGCAAGCTTTGAGTTCCATCCGACACTGTAAGTCAGCACGGCCATGTCTGAGGGCCCATTTTCACCCTATGCACCTCATTGCATTTGTGAATGAGCAAACTATGGAATGGGTCATTAGGATTTACATGTCCATGTGTGTGATCGCGGGGGGCTCAAAATTTGCACAGGTCCTAAACCCTATGATTCCCATGCTCTTGCAAAGTTTGAGTTCCATCCAACACTGTATATGGGCACGGCGAGGTCAGAGGGCCCATTTTCACTCTATGCACCTCGTTGCATCTGTGAACGAGCAAAATAAGGAAAGAGTCATTAGGATTTCATGTCCATGTGTCCGATTGGGCTCAAAATTTTTAGAGGTCCTAAACCCTATGTTTTCCATGCTCTTGCAAAGTTTGAGTCCCATCCCACACCGTATGTGGGCACGGCAAGTTCAAAGGGCCCATTTTCTCTCTATGCAACTCATTGCATCAATGGAGGAGCAAAATCAGAAGGAATGGGTCATTAGAAATTGAATGTCTATATGTCCAATTGGTCTCAAAATTTGCACAGCTTCTAAACCCTATGGTTCTCATGGTCTTGAAAAGTTTTAGTACCATCCGACACCGTATGTGGGCACAGTGAGGTCAGAGGGCCCATTTTCACCCTATGCACCTTGTTGCATCTCTGAAGGAGCATATCCATTTGTCCGATCAAGCTCAAAATTTGCACAAATCTAAACCCTTTGGTTTCCATGCTCTTGCAAAGTTTGAGTCCCATCTGACACCAGATGTGGGCACGGTGAGATCAAAGGGCCCATTTTCACTCTATGCACCTCGTTGCATCAGTTAAGGAGCAAAATAAGGAATGGGTCATTGGGATTTGGATGTCTATGTGTTTGATCGGGCTTAAAAGTTGCACAGGTCATAAACCCTATGGTTTCCATGCTCTTGTGAAGTTTGAGTCCCATCCAACACCATATGTGGGCACTGCAAGTCAGAGGGCCCATTTTTACTTCATGCAGCTTGTTGCATCTATGAAGGAGCAAAATATGGAATGGGTCATTAAGATATGCCTGTCCATGTGTTCGATCAGGCTCAAAATTTTCACACGTTCTAAACCCATTGTTTTCCATGCTCTTGCAAAGTTTGATTCCCATACAACACCGGATGTGCGCAGGGTGAGGTCAGAGGTCCCATTTTCACTCTATGCACCTCGTTGCATCAGTGAAGGAGTAAAATAAGGAACGGGTCATTGGGATTTGCATGGCCATGTGTCCAATCATGCTCAAAATCTGCACAGGTTCTAAACCTTAAGGTTTCCATGCTCTTGTGAAGTTTGAGTCCCATCTGACACCGTATGTGGGTAGGGCAAGGTCAGAGGGCCCATTTTCACCCTATGCACCTCGTTGCATCTGTGAAGGAGGAAAATAATTAATGGGTCATTGGGATTTGCATGTCCATGTGTGTGATCAGGGCCCAAAATTTGCATAGCTCCTAAACCCTATGGTTTCCATGCTCTTGCAAAGCTTGAGTCCCATCTGACACCAGATTTGGGCATGGTTTCCATGCTCTTGCAAAGTCTTAGCCCCATCTAACACCGTATGTGCACACAGCAAGGTTAGAGGGCCCATTTTCACCCTATGCACCTCATTGCATCTGTGAATGAGCGAACTATGGAATGGGTCATTAGGATTTGCATGTCCATGTGTTCGATCGTGCTCAAAATTTACACAGGTCCTAAACCCTATGGTTTCCATGCTCTTGCAAAGTTTGAGTCCCATCTGACACTGTATGTGTGAAGATAGTGGGAGAGAGGAAAGGAGTCTCACTTGCAGCTTTCTCACATGCACAATGGGGGAATACACACAAAGGTGAAGGCTGAAAACAGTTTTCCTCTTCTTAGTTGTGAAAGCCAAAAGAAATCTAGTACAAAGAAATAGAAGAACCCTATATGTGGGTCTCAAACCAAACTCAACTAACTAAGGTGGCATACTAACTGAGCCACAAACTAGAGTAGATAAGGATAGCTGTCATCCAGCTATTATTCCTGGGCGGTGTACAAACCGCATCTCCAGCTAACAAGTCGGTGACATAAATGCACAACGGTCACCCTGGCATATCGTGAGTGGAGCTCGATATCTCAACACTCCCCCTCAAGCTCAATCCCAATTCCTACACACCAAGCAAGTCTCTGAACTTGCGTAGCTTCTCTGTGCCCAATGCTTTTGTGAATATGTCAGCTACCTGATCCTCTGTGCTGACATAAACTAGATCAATAAGACCTAGTAAAACCTTCTCCCGCACATAGTGATAATGCACATCAATGTGCTTTGTTCTAGCATGATAGACTGGGTTATTTGCCAAGTGTATACTGCTCATGTTGTCACAATAAATGACAACTGGCCCATCTATATACTGATGCATATCATAGAGTAGCTTATGCAACCAAGCTACCTCACATGTAGCCATTGCTGCACCCCTGTACTCAGCCTCTGTGCTCGACAAGGCAACTGTAGGCTGTTTCTTGCTGCTCCAAGTGACTGCAGCACTCCCAAAAGAGAACACATATCCACTGGTAGATTGTCTATCAGAAATACTACCAACCCAATCAGCATCAGTGTATCCATGCAACTGTATCTGAACCCCAGCCTCATAAAATAGTCCATACTGCAATGTGGACTTCACATACCTGAGTATGCGTCTGGCCGCATCCAAATGCGGTTTCCTTGGAGCTTGCATAAACTGACTTACCAATCCAAACATAGCTTATATCTGGCCTGGTAATAGTCATATAAATCAAACTTCCTACTATGCGTCTGTACATAGTAGGGTCTTTCAAAAGCTCACCTGCATCTGTGCTTAGCTTCACATTCTGCTCCAAAGGAACTGAAATAGGCTTACAGCCTGTCATCCCATATTTGGACAGCATGTCCAATCCATACTGCCTCTGCAAAAGCTGTATCCCACTTGGTGATCTAATCACCTCAATGCCCAAGAAATAATGCAGCTCTCCCAAATCCTTCATCTCAAACTTCTACCTCAATAGCATTTTCACATGAAGGATATCTTCATCACTATCACCTGTGATGATCAAATCATCAACATAAATGACAAGCAGCATAATACCTTTCTCGGTTTTTCTCACATAGACTGAGAAATCCGCCTTGGAAATCTGAAAGCCAATAGTGACAAGATACTGTCCTATCTTGTCAGACCATGCTCTAGGTGCTTGCTTCAAGCCATACAAGGCTTTCTTCAATAGCATTCTATGCTGCTATTTACTTGCTGGTTCCTTTGCCATGAACCACGGCCTCTTTGGCTCCCCTTGCCTCTAGAACTACCACGTCCTCCTCCATAGGACTGGTTTTCCTATTGTTGCTGTTGGTTCTGATTTCCTGCACGGCCACCAAAACGGCCTCTTCCTCTACCCCTGCCTCTACCTGTATTCGAGTAGAAAGCAGTCTCTTGAGAAGTTGAGGTGGTTGAACCACCATTCCTTTGCTCTTCACTCAGCAAGAGAGCAATAAGTTCCTGAAAATCAGGAAATGTTTCACGGACTCCAATGGATGTCTGAAACTGTGCATAATCTTTCCCAAGACCATTCAAGGTCACGGACACTAAGTCCTCATCATCAACAGGTGCTCCAATGGAGGCAAGAGAATCTACAAGGCCTTTCACCTTCAAGGAATACTCATTTATATTCATATTTTTCCTTTGCACATTGTGCAACTCCTGCTTTAGCTGCATCTTTCGCGCTTTGGTATTTGTGCTATACAGCTTCACCAATGTATCCCATGCCTCCTTAGGTGTCTCTACATCCTGTATATGCACAATCATAGAATCTGAAATGCTAACAGACAGCCAATACAAGCATTTTCTGGCTTTTTCATGCCACTCTTTAAAGGCCTTCAATTCAGCAGGAGTGGGAGCAGCACCCAACACTGGTTCTGCAGTTTCACCACTGATGTACTCCCAAACTCCCTTTCCCATAAGGAAGTTTGTCATCCTAAACTTCCATGCTTGGAAGTTGTTCTTGTCAAGCTTCTCACTGACAATGGTAGACAGATTCTCAGACATTTTACAAATCACGAATTGCAACAGCAACCTGTAAACACAGCAAATGCCTCACAAGGGCAAATAGCAAAACTTCTGCAAACAGCCTCACAGGGGCAGATCCGCAACACTGACGAAAGTGGTATTTCACCACACAGTCACTTCCTAGTGACGATTTTGCATCAACAGGCAACAGGCATGAATCTGCAACTCCCAATATCTCTGCACACAGGCATACGATGCAATTTCTGTGGCACCTTTCCACCGACTAGCCGCGCAGCAGCGGTCGCACAGCGAAAAACAGGGCCTTTTTTTGAGTGCCTGCGAAGAACTTCCGCCTTTAAAACGGGCCCTGAAACAGCCTCAAATCAAAAAAATAAAGTCACCAAGGGCCTCGCCCTATCCCACAGCATATACTGCGCTCTCGCCACACCGCGAAGGGCCTCTCAATGTGAAACAGTGCACTCCTGCACTTCTGGCTGTGCTACCTGCAGAGATTTGCTCCCAAACTCGAAATAGGAAAGCAACATTGGTCCTCTTACCAGGACACCACAAACTTGGCTTGCTTTCTTGAGCTCCTTACCACGAACAAGGCTCTGATACCATGTAAAGAATAAGGGAGAGGGATAGGAGACTCAAGTTCAGCTTTCTTCACAACACACAAAAGAGAGAGGACACAAGGTTGGAGGGTGAAGCCTTTCTTCACTTTTGCACACAACAACAATACAATAGAAGAGGGAAATACCCTATATGTCAAAACCTAGAATACGTGGTTCATATGTGAACCCAAACCAAAAACATACGTGGTAGTCTAACTACACCACGAGTACAACTAACATAGGCGGTGACATAAATGATAGTCATCCAGGAGATATATCGGGGGTAGAGCTTGATATCTCAACAAGGACCTCACTCTTCTTCATTCCATAATGCAAGTAATGCAAGAATTCTGAGTTTGTGTCCACTCTTTCCTTTCCTTTCAGCTTACCAACATGGTATCAGAGCCCTTTGATCCCCCTTGAACCCATTTCTGCCACATCATCATCTTCTTCTTCTCCATTTTCCTCTTTCTTCCCAAAATCTTTGAGAGTTTAGTTCTCCACCTACAAACAACCATTGCCCAAACCCTTTGAGCTGGAAACTCCTCTAGTATAGGCAAACTTCCACCTGTAAGCAATTGAAGAAAAAACGTCTGTGTTGGCTGCCATTCCCCAAACAGCGCATTTTTTGCCATTTCTTCTATTACTCAATACTCCCTGCCTACTCTGCCATTGCCTGAGCCCTCTTAGGAGTAGATGGGCGACCTCAGGAGAAGATTTTGAGCCATTTTTCAGCTCATTTGGTTCAGTAACAAGGGAGAAATCGTCAAAACTCAGGTTCAGCCTGTAGCAACTCTCCCGAGCAAAAGTGCACACCATTTCGTCCAGCCTCTGTGCTGGACCCTCTCTGGTATATGAGCTTTCTTTTGCTTCAGAAAGCCCTCTTTTCTTTGCTTTGAAGAGTGAGCTACAAGCCCTCCAAGTTCAGCCTTTTAGTTTTGAGAGTTTTGGACAAGCTTTTGAAGATGATGCTACATAAAATGCTACTCTAGCATTTTTGGTTTTTTGAATCTTTCAATAACTTCAGTACAAGTGTGGCTTCAGTTTTGTTCTGAATTGCTAGACCTAGTTTTAATTGGAAAGTATTCATTTTAGCCACTTCTATGAAGCATGTAAGAAGAAGCATCATTGATTGAATATTGGTCACTAGTCTTTGCTACATCAAGTGCTCATATTTTGGAAGTCTTTCAGTTATTTTTTGCCTTGTAAGAGAGATAGACACTGCCCAATATCTGGGTTAGACCCTCTCATGGCTACCCTATTGAATCTAGAGAAGTTCAATGGAAAGGGCTTCCACACATGGCAGATGAAGGTGAAATTTGCATTGATGAGGGAGAACTTATGGGGACTTGTCAAACCTACTCCTACCACTTCTTCTACGGCCTCCAATGCTGGAGAATCCTCAACTCTGACACGACTGACAAGGGATCCAGGTAGAGAAGAAAAAGCATACGGTATCATTGCTCTTGCTTTAGGAGATGATTATATTCACCATATCTCTGACTTGAGTCTCCTTCAAAAGCTTGGCAGAAGCTTAACATGATTTTTGGTGCTAGCTCTCACATCTCTAGACTATCACTTAAATTCTTTTTCTTTGAATTGAAGATGGCTAGTGGTACTACTTTAGCAGCTCATGTCAACTATATGCGGAGTCTTATGACTCAATTAGCTTCTATTAACTCTCCTATTACTCTAGATGATGCTACGGCAGTGTTACTTAAAAGTTTTCCTGAAGATTATGATCACATAGTTACCACTTTGAAAAATCTTCCTAATCCTAATCTTGAAGGTATTATCTCTACTCTCCAAGAAGAAGAAAGGCATATGGAGCTCAAAAAGGCAATGACACTGTTTATGTTGTAAAAGTCTAGAAGGGCAAGTATACCCCTTGCAATCACTGTGGAAAGACAAATCACCTTTCAAAGGACTGCTTCAAAATTAATCCATGCAAGCACTGTGGTAAGAACAACCATAATGAGAAGTTTTGCAGAGCTAAAGCAAAGACAGAAAATGCAAATCTACTTTCAGTTGATGAGCCTCCACAAGATGAGGCATCCTTTGAAGATTATGCATTTTAAAACATCTCTATGTATGCTCCAGATCTCTCTTTTTATGTCAAGGTACTCAGCCTGGATAGTCCTCCAAAATGAATGAAAATAAACTATTGTGTTTTGTGTGTTTTGTAAACACCTCTGGTCACCTTATGATGTAGGCCATGTGTATGTTTTTGCTCCATGGTACCTCCTGCAGACATTGTGTGCATGTACATGCAGGGGAGATAACCATTGGAAGGTCTTTTTGTATCCCTTTTGTTTACCTTACACCCAAGGGAACCCTTGCTAGCATGAGAACCTAGCCATAGATTAATCCTTGACCACCATGGGATGGCATGAGAAACTTTGAGACTAGATGTATCCTTGACATAGCCTGAGGCATTCCCTTGAGGGGGGGTTTGTTGGGATATCTCAAGGTGCATGCCTCAGGCACACCTTGGTTTCTATGTGTGAGTGCTAAAGGCATAGTTAGGTGCCCATAAGCAGAGTTAGGTGGTGGAAGAGCCACATAGGATGATTGAGAGAATCTAGGAGCAGATTGAGGAGATGATTGTGGAGCTCTGAAGTCATCAGTGATGTCAGTGAGCATGTATGAGGTGCCTACTTAAGGACCTCACTCTTCTTCATTCCATAATGCAAGTAATGCAAGAATTCTGAGTTTATGTCCACTCTTTCCTTTCCTTTCAGCTTACCAACATCCGATTGGGCTCAAAATTTGTGGAGGTCCTAAACCCTATGTTTTTCATGTTTTTGCAAGGTCCCATCCGACATCGTAGGTGGGCACAACGAGGTTAGAGGGCCCATTTTCTCTCTATGCACCTCGTTGCATCAGTGAAGGAGCAAAATAAGGAATGGGTTATTAAAGTTTGCATGTCTATGTGATCGATCGGGCTCCCAATTTGCACAGCTCCTAAACCCTATGGTTTCCATGGCCTTGAAAAGTTTGAGTCCCATCCAACACCATATGTGGGCACAACGAGTTCAGAGTGCCCATTTTTTCCCTATGCACCTTGCTACATCTCTGAAGGAGCAAAATATGGAATGGTTCATTAGGATTTGCATGTCCATGTGTCCAATCAGGCTCAAAATTTGTGCAAGTCCTAAACCCTATGGTTTCCATGCTCTTGCAAAGTTTGAGTCCCATCCAACACTATATGTGGGCATAGCGGGGTCAGAGGGCCCATTGTTGACCTATGCACATCATTGCATTTGTGAAGGAGGAAAATATGGAGTGGATCATTAGGATTTGCATCTCCATGTGTCTGATTGAGCTCAAAGTTTGCACACGCCCTAAAACCTATGGTTCCCATGCTCTTGCAAAGTCAGAGGGCCCATTTTCACCCAATGGTCCTCGTTGCATCTATCAAGGAACATATATGAAATAGGTCATTAGGATTTCCATCTCCATTTGTCCGATCGGGATCAAAATTTGTACACATCCTGAACCCAATGGTTTCCATGCTCTCACAAAGGTTTGAGTCCCATCCGACACTGTACGTGGGCACGGCGAGGTCAGAGGGCCCATTTTCACTCTATGCACCTCGTTCCATCTATAATGGAGCAAAATAATGAATGGGTCATTAGGATTTCATGTCCATGTGTCTGATTGGGCTCAAAATTTGTAGAGGTCCTAAACCCTATGTTTTCCATTCTCTTGCAAAGTTTGAGTCCCATCCCATACCACATGTGGGCACGGTGAGGTTAGAGGTCCCATTCTCTCTCTATGCACCTTGTTGCATCAGTGAAGGAGCAAAATAAGGAATGGGTGATTAGAATTTGCATGTCTATGTGTTCGATTGGCAGGCTCAAATTTGCACATCTCCTAAACCTTATTGTTTTCATGGTCTTGAAAAGTTTGAGTCCCATCCGACACCGTATGTGGGCACAGCGAGGTTAGAGGGCCCATTTTCACCCTCTGCACCTCATTGCATCTCTGAAGGAGCATGTCCATTTGTCTGATCAAGCTCAGAATTTGCACAGATCCTACACCATTTGGTTTCCATGCTCTTGTAAAGTTTGAGTCCCATCTAACATTAGATGTGGGC
Source organism: Dipteris shenzhenensis (assembly GCF_047967505.1). NCBI lineage: Eukaryota > Viridiplantae > Streptophyta > Polypodiopsida > Gleicheniales > Dipteridaceae > Dipteris > Dipteris shenzhenensis. Next base: position 17,274,861 of record NC_141620.1, on the reverse strand, counting down.
ACGGCGACGTCAAAGGGCCCATTTTCACCCTTTGCACCTCGTTGCATCTATGAAGTAGCAAAATAAGGAATGGGTCATTGGGATTTGCATGTCCATGTGTCCAATCGGCCTCAAAATTTGCACAAATCTGAAACAATATGGTTCCCATGCTCTTGCAGTGTTTGAGTCCCATCCGACACTGTATGTGGGCACGGCAAGGTCACAGGGCCGATTTTCACTCTATTGACCTCGTTAAATCTGTGAAGGAGCAAAATAAGGAATGGGTCATTAGGATTTGCATGTCCACGTGTTGGATCGGGATCAAAATTTGTACAGGTCCTAAACCCTATGGTTTTCATGGTCTAGCAATCGTTGAGTCCCATCCCACACTGTAAGGGGGCACAGTGATGTCAGAGGGCCCATTTTCACCCTATGCACCTCATTGCATCTGTGAATGAGGGAAATATGGAATGGGTCATTAGGATTTGCATGTCAATGTGTTCGATCGGGCTCAAAATTTGGATAGGTCCTAAACCTTATGGTTTGCATGCTCTTGCAAAGTTTGAGTCCCATCCGACACCGTATGTGGGCACGGCGAGGTCTGAGGGCCCATTTTCACTCTATGCACCTTGTTGCATCTGGAAGGAGCAAAATAAGGAATGGGCCATTAGGATTTCATGTCCATGTCTTCGATTGGGCTCAAAATTTGTAGAGGTCCTAAACCCTATGTTCTCCATGCTCTTGCAAAGTTTGAGTCCCATCCCACACTGTATATGGGCACAGCGAGGTCAAAGGGCCCATTTTGTCTCTATGCACCTCGTTGAATTAGTGAAGGAGCAAAATAAGGAATGCGTCAGTAGAATTTGCATGTGTATGTGTCCGATAGGGCTCATAATTTGCACAGATCCTAAACCCTTTGGTTTCCATGCTCTTGCAAAGTTTGAGTTGCATCCGACATCGGCGGATGTGGGTAGGGTGAGGTCAGAGGGCCCATTTTCACCCTATGCACCTCGTTGCATCTATGAAGGAGCAAAATAAGGACCAAGTCATTGGGATTTGCATGTCAATGTGTCCAATCAGCCTCAAAATTTTCACAAATCCAAAACCCTATGGTTTTTATGCTCTTGCAATGTTCGAGTCCCATCCGACACTGTATGTGGGCATGACAAAGTGAGAGGTCCCATTTTCACTCTATTCACCTCGTTGCATCTGTGAAGGAGCAAAAGAAGGAATGGGTCATTGGGATTTCATGTCCATGTGTCCGATTGGGCTCCAAATTGGTAGAGTTCCTAAACCCTATGTTTTCCATGCTCTTGCAAGGTTTGAATCCCATCCGACACCGTATGTAGGCATGGCAAGGTTAGAGGGCCCATTTGTAGAGCTCCTAAACCCTATGGTTTCCATACTCTTGAAAAGTTTGAGTTCCATTTGACACCATATGTGGGCACTGACAAAATATGAAGAGGGGAGAGGAGAAGAGTGGAGATGAGGAGAGAGGGCACTGCTAGAGAGCACACCACAAATGACTAACTGTACACTAGAATTAGTTGAAAAAATAGAATATATACAAACCCTTTTAGGGTTAGGGTTAGGGGATCTAACCCTTTCCTTTATAGCACTCTATAAGGTTAGTGCTATGCACATATGATCACGTGATGGTGCTATGCACACATGATCACATGATGTTGAGCATGAACTCTCAACACCTTCCCTCAAGATCAACATCATGAAGTAGGCCTTCCCTCAAGATGATGATTCTGGGGAATCGAAGAAGGACTGAGCATTACATTCCATCACACCCCTTTAATGGGAATGTCCTTCCTCTGCATCAAACCAAGAGCTAGTCGGTGTTTCTCGAATAGCTCTTTACCGAGTGGTTTGGTAAAGATGTCTGCAACATTTTCTTTGCTATCACAATGCTGCAGTGTGATGTCACCAAGTAACACTCTTTCTCTGATGAAGTGCTCTCTGACATCAATGTGCTTTGTTCTGGAGTGATATACTGGATTTTCGGCCAATGCTTGAGCCAATTGATTATCACAGTATATTGTTGTTGGCTTTGACTCATCAAAGTAATCTGTTTCTGACAATAGTCTTCTGAGCCATATAGCCTCACATGCACCTGTAGTGAGTGCTCTATATTCTGCTTCAGTCGAAGACAAAGAAACAGTTGGCTGTTTGTTTGACAACCATGATATAGCACCTTGACCAAGGAAAAATGCATATCCCTGTGTCGATCTCCTGGTCTCATGATCTCCAGCATAGTCACTGTCACAGTATCCATGCAACCGTGGATGACTTCCTCTGTATTCTATCCCAAATTGTCTTGTACCTCTGATGTATCTCAAGACTCTTTTGGCTGCATTCCAGTGAGACTGTTTTGGATTTGCCATAAACTGTGCTAGTGAGCTTACTGCATAACAAATATCTGGCCATGTGATTGTCAGATATATAAGAGATCCAATGAGTTGCCTGTAGTATCTCTCATTGACTGTAGGCTTTTCTGAATCTTTAGTAAGTTTCAAACTCTGTTCCATGGGAGTGGCTGCAATCTTGCAATCTGCCATATGAAACTTCTTCAGGAGACTGTCAACATATTTGAGCTGACTCATGAATGTGCTATCTGAATCTCTCCAGAACTCAATTCCAAGACAATAGTGCATAAGTCCAAGATCTTTCATGTCGAACTCTGCAGATAAGTCTTGTTTTAGCTTTCTGATGAAGCTATCCTTGCTTCCTGTCACAATCAGATCATCTACGTACAAAAGTGCAATAGTAATATCTTCCCCTTGAACTTTATAGTAGAGAGTATGATCTGCATTGGACTTCATGTATCCCAGATCAGCAAAATACTTGTCAATTCTGCTGTACCAACTTCTGGGTGCTTGCTTTAAGCCATAGAGACTTTTCTTGAGATGGCAAACCTTGTTCTCCTGTCCTGGTTCAACATAACCGGCTGGTTGTTGCATGTAGACTTCCTCGTCTAGATAACCATTGAGAAATGCATTCTTGACATCGAGCTGATACACATTCCATTTACTGAGTGTTGCTAGTGATATCAAGAACCATATGGAATCCATCTTTGCTACTGGAGCATAAGTCTCATCATAATCTTGACCATATTGTTGTGCAAATCCTTTTGCAACTAATCTGGCTTTGTATCTCTGAATACTGCCATCTGGATTGTACTTCACTTTGTATACCCATTTGTTGGCTATGGCCTTCTTTCCTGGTGGAAGGTCGCATAATTCCCAAGTGTTATTTTTATACAAAGCATCCATTTCTTCATTCATTGCAGTTTGCCATTCTGGCTTATCTACTGCGTCTTCGAAGTACACTGGCTCTTCTGTAGCCATGATGGTAGTCATAAGAGCATAGTTGGTGGTTTCCACCTGAATTGCTTTGCCTTTCTGAGCATATGTCAATCTGGCTGGTGGTCTGTTTTCCCTAGTAGACCGTCTGAGCTGCTGTGACGCTGATTGGGGTGTTGCTGGCAATTCTTGCTCTTCTTCATCAACCTGTTCTGTAGATGACTGTGAAGTCGATGCTTCTATCTCCTGTGTAGGTGAGGTTTTCCATTCTGATTCCTCATCGAAGATTACATCTCTGGAGATAATGACTTTGCGGTTGATGGGATCATACAATTTGTATGCTTTACTTTCTTCACTGTAGCCAACCATGATGCATTTGCGTGACTTCGCATCCAATTTCCTGCGATGATCATCATGTATGTGGGCATATGCTATGCAACCAAATATGCGGAGATGCCCAATGCGTGGCTTGTGTCCAGTGAATGCTTCATAAGGAGTCATACCTTGTATCGGTTCGGTAGGAAGCCGATTAAGCAAGTAGTTAGCTGTAGCTATTGCTTCTGCCCAATACTGATTCGGAAGATGCTTTTCACTAAGCATTGCTCTAGCACTGTCTGCTAAAGTCCCATTCTTCCTTTCAGCTATTGCATTTTGCTGAGGAGTATCTGCACATGTGAATTGTCTTCGAATGCCGTGAGTTTTGCAAAAGTTCATGAAGGCTGAAGACATGTATTCACCTCCTCTGTCTGATCTCATGACCTTGATCTTTCTGCCTGTTTGGTTTTCTACCATGGCTTTGAATTCTTGAAATCTGGCAAACACTTCAGATTTCTCTTTCAGAAAGTAGACCCAACAATATCTGCTGTAGTCGTCGATGAAGGTCAAGTAATAAAGTGAACCATTGATGCTGCGGGTCTGGGCATAACCCCATACATCTGTATGAATTAAATCAAGAATACCTCGTGCACGAGAGGTACTTCTGACAAAGTTGGTTCGCTTTTGTTTGCCGAAGAAGCATGCTTCACAAACCTTTCCAAGAAACTGTAGCTTCGGAATCCCAATTGCCATATTTTGATTCCTTAGATCTAACAAGTACTTGAAGTTGACATGACCATATCTCTTGTGCCATTTTGCAGATAGTGGCATCTGTTGCATTTGAGCGGACATGGCATGCTTATCTGGTACTGTAGCTAGCATCCTGTATAAGCGTCCTTCCTTGACACCTTTTGCTACTAGCTGACCTCTTTTGGATTTGTCTCTGATAGTGCATTCATCACCGTCGAAGATGACTTTGTAGTTGTGTTCCGTCATTTGACCTACTGACAAAAGGTTCTTGCTGAGCTTCGGAACATAGAGCACATCTTTGACTAATCCTTTTGTACCAGTGAAATTGTTCATAGGGATAACACCTGTCCCTTGAACCGGATTCGGTGTATTGTCTGCTGTATAGATGACATTCTTTTGACCTTCTAATGGTTTCATTTCTGTGAACCATTCCTGATGATTTTTCATATGAGATGATGCACCGCTGTCGATGTACCAAGGATCCTGTTCCACTTGGTCGACTTGATAGCTGAAATCTTCTTTGGGATTGAAATCAGTGTCTTGGTGCATTGTATCAGTCTAATGCAATTCCTCACTTGCAAGAAACATATTGCCATGTTCATTTGCAAAATGACTGTGACTAGAATGTCCACCACGATGATTTCCTCTTCCTCGAGAATTCCCTCGATTACTGCTGGATTGACCGCTTTGGTCATACTGCTTCTTGCGGCAATCTCTTTCATAGTGTCCAAACTTGTGACAATAGTTGCATTGAATGTTTGACACATTGGTGGATGCATTCCCTCGTCCTTGGAATCTTCCTCTGTTGGAATGATTTCCTCTTTGCTGATTTTGATGTTGCTGAGGATGCTGCTGATGCTGATGCTGATGCTGATGCTGATTCTGACTTTGATTTTGACCACTTTTCTGATATGAGCTACCTCTGTTTCTACCTTTGCCTCTGCTTCTGTCTGAAGCGGTGAATGCCTGATCATTAGAATGACCTTTACGTGCTTGAATGGCCTGAGTCCTGAGTTCTTCACCAAGTAGAACTGACTGAAGTTCTTCCAGTGTTGGAATTTGCCGTTGGATGGCAATACTCTGGACCAGATTCTCATATCCTTCTCCTAGTCCATTCAGGATTACTTGAACCATTTCTGCGGGATTCATAGTTTCTCCTGCTGCTGCAAGTTGATTGTTGTAGTCTTTGATGCGGAGTACATAAGCATGACCAGTTTCATTGCTATTGCAGAAACTCTGGTTGATCTGGTTTCTCAAGGTGAGAATCCTGGATGTGTTCTTGGACTCGTAGAGAGCTGCGAACATATCCCATGCTTCTTTTGATGTCTTGACTGTGTTGAGCTGTCCTAGCATGACATCTTGCACATTCTGCTTGATCAGATGATAGGCATACTTGTCTTTCTTATCCCATTCTGCTTGAGCTCGGGCAATGGCAGGATCTGCTACTGATGCGGAAACTGTTTGTGTAGATGTAGATCCCGATGTAGATCCCGTTGCTGGTGCTGTGACAACAGATGGAGTAGAGCTACTGGTGGCTGGATCGGCCAATGGTCTAGGTATGGAACCATCAACATACTCCCATTTGTCCTGAAGCACAAGAATGGTCTCCATTCGGTATTTCCATGTACCGTAATTGGAGTTGTCTAACTTAGCAGATGCCTCCAGATTGAGGTTGCTAGTCGACATGGTGCAAACAATGTACTCAAAAAGTGTCCTGGAAAACTCTGTATGAATCAACTGCAAATACACTGAAGATGCCAAGTGAAATCTCTGTACCATCGGTGAAGATAGAACTGCAGTAAATACGATCTGACCTGTGTTACAAGGCTTGTGGCAATGATGCCGGGAATAGCCAAGAGGCTTTACAAGGCTGAAAAATGATGTGCACTATGCCGTGAGATAGCCAAATAGGCTTTACAATGGTGGCATGTGTGTGTGAAATCAAGTGCTATCTGCCCACTGAATCAATCTGCAATGCCTCTGAACTCTGAAGTCTGCTCACTGAACTGATGAATGTAAGGTTTCAGGTAATGCAATGATGTGAAATCGGATGTGAGCGTATGGACTGACTCCGAGTAGGTACTAGTCGGGAATTTCGGGCATGGCTTAGATTGGCAACTTGGGGAATTCAAAGCGTCCCCTCTATGGCGATCTAGTCTACTCTGATCTATATCTAAACCAACCGTCGATCGATGAAAGAGCAGCAAATAATTCCTTTTCTTTTGTTCTTTTTAAGTGCTGGGTCAGATGCGTCGATGTAGAGGCAAATGTGCGTGAAGGAAGTGGTTTTGTCGGCGAGGCTTAAATGTGAGTGTAACTTGTGCCGAAATGTGCGCGTGATGTAACGAGCACGTAGAGCACGAAAAAACGAGCAACTTTCCTTTTTGGAGCACCCTCAAATTCTTCCTGGATCAAGAGATATGACTTGATCTAGGTGGAGGGGCAAAAGGAGTGCAAATGGTGCTCAATGATGATGTGTCACTGTGAGTCACATGCAGTGATGATGTGGCATTGTGCTTAGCAAGAGGTGTGCCAGTGAAGCTCTGTGCTCAGGTGGCAGTGCTGAGGTGTCACTGATGACGTGGCACTGATGACGTGGCAATAATGACATGGCAGCTGACATGGCAGTGATGACATGGCAGCTGACGTGGTAGTGATGATGTGGCACAGATGATGTGGCACAAGTGACGTGGCAGATGATGTGGCCTGGTGATGTGGTAGTGATGACGTGGCACAAGTGACGTGGCAGATGATGTGGCCTGATGACGTGGTAGTGCTGACATGGCAGAATGACGTGGACTGCTTACGTGGCGCTGATGACATGGCTCCGATGGTGACGTGGCAGATAAGATTGGCTGATGATGTGGCAGATGGATAAGGGCCACGTGTCACAAGGAGGCCGATCGGAATCTTTGAGATTCTGACGGAATCTCAAAGATTCCGTCTTCTTCTTCGATGGAGCCGTCGATGGAGCTGGGTTGAAGAAGCCGCCGTTCGAGGCGTTGTAGGAGGCGTCGCTCGACGAAGAGGCTTGGAGCGCTGCACGAAGGAGGTCGCCGGAGTTTGTGGGAGCTGTTCGTAGCGAGAGGAGTTGGGAGACGAGGGCGCTGTAGAAGGCTATGGCGGCCGTGGAGCTATGAATGGCGGCCGTGGAGAGCTCTTGTGAGGTCGCTGTAGTAGCTGTATCGCGTTGCACGAGCGCCCGAGACCAAGAGCTTGGGCTCTGTCTTCGTGTTGTTTTGACGGGCAAGGCTTGAAGCGAGAATGCGTGGAGGCAGAGTTCGTTTGGAGCCTTCAAGGCTTTGTTGGAGAAGACTCGTTGATGAGCTTGTTGATGGGAGCCTTCGCGGCTGTGTGCAGATGGAGGGGCGCTTCGTTGTAGCGTAAGCTTGTTGTAGCTAGGAGCTTGCACAGGGACTGTTGTCGCTCGTAGTTGATGGAGCGCAGTTGAAGTACGTGTCTCTCGTTGGAAGGCTAGGGAGCTTGGAGTGACTGGCTGACCATGCTATTGAGGCGTATCCGCAATCGTGCAGTCTGTCTGTAGAGAGTCGTAGGTGCTGCTTCAGATTTGCTGCTCATGCAGCTCGTGGCGTCGCTCCCTATAGATCTCTCTCTCTCAAACCTTTCAAATCTCTCCTCACATGGATCCTCACAAAGAAACTACTCAAGGGACTCTCTTACGCTCAATGAATCTTTCATGAAATGGATCTCTCTTACTCTCTCAATGACGGAAATCTCTCAAGAACAAATGACGGAAATCTTCTTCCGATGGACGGAATTTTCTCTCAACGGAAGAGAATGGAACACTCAATCTCTCTCAATCTCTCAATCTCTCAATCATTCTCACCAGAAGGATGGCGCCTCAACGGAAGGCAGAACCATGCTCTGATACCATGACAAAATATGAAGAGGGGAGAGGAGAAGAGTGGAGATGAGGAGAGAGGGCACATCTAGAGAGCACACCACAAATGACTAACTGTACACTAGAATTAGTTGAAAAAATAGAATATATACAAACCCTTTTAGGGTTAGGGTTAGGGGATCTAACCCTTTCCTTTATAGCACTCTATAAGGTTAGTGCTATGCACATATGATCACGTGATGGTGCTATGCACACATGATCACATGATGTTGAGCATGAACTCTCAACAGGCACAACGAGGTCAGAGGACCCATTTTCACCCTATGCACCTTGTTGCATCTATTAAGGAGCAAAATATGAAATGGATCATTACGATTTCCATGTCCATTTCTTCGATCGGGCTCAAAATTTGTACAGGTCTTGAACCCAATGGTTTCTTTGCTCTTGCAAAGTTTCAATCCCATCCGACACTGTATGTGGACACAGTGAGTCAGAGGGCCCATTTTCACTCTTTGCACCTCGTTGCATATATGAAGGATCAAAATAAGAAATGGGTCATTAGGATTTCATGTCCATGTGTTCGATTGAGCTCCAAATTTCTAGAGGTCCTAAACCCTATGTTTTCCATGCTCTTGAAAAGTCTGAGTCCCATTCGACATCATATATGTGCACAGTGAGGTCAGAGGGCCCATTTTCACCCTATACTCCTCGTTGCATCTATGAAGGAGAAAAATATGCATAGATCCTAAACCCTTTGGTTTCCATGTCTTGCAAAGTTTGAGTCCCATCTGACATCAAATGTGGGCACGGCGAGGTCAGAGGTCCCATTTTCACCCTATCAACCTTGTTGCAAATTTGAACGAGCAAAATAAGGAATGGGTCATTAGGATTTGTATGTCCATGTGTTGTCGGATCGGGTTCAAAATTTGCACAGGTCCTAAACCCTATGGTTTACATGGTCTTGCAAAGTTTGAGTCCCATCTGACATTGGATGTGGGCATAGCCAGGCAGAGGGCCCATTTTAACTCTATGTATCTTGTCGCATTAGTGAAGGAGAAAAATATGGAATGGGTCATCAGGATTAGCATGTCCATTTGTCCGATCGGGCTCAAAATTTGCATAGATCCTAAACCCTTTGGTTTCCATGCTCTTGCAAAGTTTGAGTCCCATTCGACACCGGATGTGGGCATAGCGAGGTCAAAGGGCCCATTTTCACCCTATGCACCTTGTTGCATCTGTGAAGGAGCAAAATAAGGAATGGGTCATTGGGATTTGCATGTCCATGTGTCCAATCATCCTCAAAATTTGCACAAATTTGAAACCCTATCGTTTGCATGCTCTTGCAATGTTTGAGTCCCATCTGACACCGTATGTGGTCACGACAAGGTTAGAGGGCCCATTTTCACTCTATGCACCTCGTTACATTTGTGAAGGAGCAAAATAAGGAATGGGTCATTAGGATTTGCATGTCGATGTGTCCGATCTGGGTCCAAATTGGCACAGGTCCTAAACCTTATGGTTTCCACGGTCTAGCAAGCTTTGAGTTTCCATGTGTCCGATCTCGCTCAAAATTTGCATAGATCCTAAACCCTTTGGTTTCCATGCTCTTGCAAAGTTTGAGTCCCATCCGACACCGAATGTAGGCACAGCGAGGTCAGAGGGTCCATTTTCACCCTATCAACCTCGTTGCATCTGTGAAAGAGCAAGATAAGGAATGGGTCATTAGGATTTATATGTCCATGTCTCCAATCGGGCCAAAAATTTGTACAATCCTAAACCCTATGGTTTACATGGTCTTGCAAAGTTTGAGTCCCATCTGACACAGCATGTGGGCATAGCCAAGCAGAGGGCCCATTTTAACCCTATGCACCTCGTCGCATCAGTGAAGGAGCAAAATATGGAGTGGGTCATTAGGATTAGCATGTCCATTTGTTCAATTGGGCTCAAAATTTGCATAGATCCTAAACCCTTTGGTTTCCCTGCTCTTGCAAAGTTTGAGTCCCATCCGACATTGGATGTGGGCACAGCGAGGTCAACGGGACCATTTTCACCCTATGCATATCGTTGCATCTGTGAAGGAGCAAAATAAGGAAGGGGTCATTTGGATTTGCATGTTCGTGTGTCCAATGGTCCTAAACCCTATGTTTTCCATGCTCTCGAAAATTTTAAGTCCATCTGACATCGTATGTGGGTAGGGCATGCTCAAAGGGCCCATTTTCTCTCTATGCACCTCTTTGGATTTGTGAAGGAGCAAAATAAGAATGGGTCATTAGAATTTGCATGTCCATGTGTCCGATTGGGCTCAAAATTTTCATAGGTCCTAAACCCTATGGTTTCCATGGTCTTAAAAAGTTTCAATCCCATCGGACACTGTATGTGGGCATGGTGAGGTCAAAGGTCCCATTTTCACCCTATGCACCTCGCTGCATCTCTAAAGGAGCAAAATATGAAATGGGTCATTAGGATTTGCATGTCCATGTGTTTGATCGGGTTCAAAATTTGCACAGGTCCTAAATCCTATTGTGTACATGGTCTTGCAAAGTTTGATTCCCATCTACCGAATGTGGGCACGGTTAGGGAGAGGGCCCCATTTCACCCTATGTGCCTCATTGCATCTGTGAAGGAGCAAAATAAGGAATGGGTCATTGGGATTTGCATGTCCATTTCTTTGATCGGGCTCAAAATTGGCACACGTCCTAAACCCATTTGTTTCCATGCTCTTGTAAAGTTTGATCCCCATCCAACACTGTATGCTGACAGGATGAGGTCAGAGGGCCCATTTTCACCCTATGCACCTCATTGCATCTGTGGAGTAAAATATTGAATGGTTCATTAGGATTTGCATGTGCATCTGAGCGATTGGGCTCAAAATCTAAACAGGTCCTAAACCAAATAGTTACCATGATCTTGCAAAGTTTGAGTCCCATGTGACACTAGATGTGGACACGGCGACATCAGAGGGCCCATTTTCACTGTATGCACCTCCTTGCATCTGTGAAGGAGTAAAATAAGGAATGGGTCATTAGGATTTGCATATCCATGTGTCCAATTAGGCTCAAAATTCTCACACATCCTAAACCCTTTTGTTTCCATGATCTTGTAAAGTTTGAGTCCCATGCAACACCGGATGTGGGCACGGCGAGGTCAGAGGGCCCATTTTCACCCTTTGCATGTTGTTGCATGTGTGAAGGAGCAAAATAAGGAATGGATCATTAGAATCTGCATGTCCATGTGTCTGATCGGGCTCAAAATCTGCACAGGTCATAAATCCTATAGTTTCCATGCTTTCGCAAATTTTGAGTCCCATTCAACACAGGATATGGGCACGGCGAGGTTAGAGGCCCCGTTTTCACTCTATGCACCTCGTTGCATTAGTAAAGGAGCAAAATAAGGAATGGGTCATTAGGATTTTCATGTCCATGTGTCTGATCAAACTCAAAATTTGCACAAATCCTAAACCTAATGGTTTGCATGCTCTTGCAATGTTTGAGTCCCATCTGACACCGAATTTGGCGTGGCATAGGTCAGAGGGCCCATTTTGACTATATGCACCTTGTTGGACGAGTGAAAGAGCAAAATAAGGAATGGGTCATTAGGATTTGCATGTGCATGTGTCCGATTAGGTTCAAAATTTGCGCAAGTACTAAACCCTATGGTTTCCAAGCTCTTGCAAAGTTTGATTCCCATACAACACCAGATGTGGGTAGGGTGAGGTTAGAGGGCCAATTTTCACTCTATGCACCTCGTTGCATCAGTGAAGGAGTAAAATAAGGAATGGGTCATTAGGATTTGCATGTCCATGTGTCCGATTGGCTCACAATCTGCACAGGTCCTACACCCTATGGTTTTCATGGTCTCAAAAAGTCTGAGTCCCATCCGACACCGTATGTGAGTAAGGCGAGGTCAGAGGGCCCATTTTAACCCTATGCACCTGGTTGCATCTCTGAAGGAGCATGTCCGTTTGTCCGATCAGGCTCAAAATTTGCACAAATCCTAAACCCCTTTATTTCCATGCTTTTGCAAAGTTTGAGTCCCATTTGACATCGGATGTGGGCACGACAAGGTCAAAGGGCACATTTTCACCCTATGGACCTCGTTGCATCTGTGAAGGAGCAAAATAAGGAACGCGTCATTGGGATTTGTATGTCTTTGTGTCCAGTCGGCCTCAAAATTTGCACAAATCCAAAACCCTATGGATTCCATGATCTTGCAATATTTGAGTCCCATCCAACACCGTATGTGGGCACGGCAAGGTCAGAGGGCCCATTTTCACTCTATGCACAAACCTCGTTTCATCAGTGAAGAAGCAAAATAAGGAATGGGTCATTAGGATTTACACGTGCATGTGTCCGATCGGGCTGAAAATTTGTACAGGTCCTAAAACCTAAGGTTTCAATGCTCTGTCGAAGTTTGAGTCCCATCCAACATCATATGTGGGCACGACAAGGTCAGAGGGCCCTTTTTCACTCTATGCACCTCGTTGCATCTGTGAAGGAGCAAAATAAGGAATGGGTCATTAGGATTTCATGTCCATGTGTCTGATTGGGCTCCAAATTTTTAGAGGTCCTAAACCTTATGTTTTCCATGATCTTGCAAAGTTTGAGTCCATCCCACACCGTATGTGGGCACGCTGAGGTTAGAGGGCCCATTTTCTCTCTATGCAGCTCGTTGCATGAGTGAAGGAGCAAAATATGGAATGGGTCATTACAATTTGCATGTCATGTGTCTGATCTGAGCTCAAAATTTGCACAGCTCCTAAACCCTATTGTTTTCATGGTCTTGAAAAGTTTGAGTCCCATCTGACACCATATGTTTGGCACGGCGAGGTCAGAGCGCCCATTTTCACCCTATGATCCTCGTTGCATCTCTGAAGGAGCATGTCCATTTGTCTGATGAGGCTCAGAATTTGCACAGATCCTTAACCCTTTGGTTTCCATGCTTTTCAAAAGTTTGAGTCCCATCCGTTACCGTATGTGGGCATGGCGAGGTCAAAGGGCCCATTTTCACCCTATGCACCTTGTTGCATTTGTGAAGGAGCAAAATAAGGAATGGGTCATTGGGATTTGCATCTCCATGTGTCCAATCAGCCTCAAAATTTACACAAATCTGAAACCCTATGGTTTCCATGCTCTTGCAATGTTTGAGTCCCATCCGACACGGTATGTGGGCACGGCAATGTCACAAGGCCGATTCTGTGCAGCTCGTTACATCTGTGAAGGAGCAAAATAAGGAATGGGTCATTAGGATTTGCATGTCCATGTGTGTGATCAGGCTCAAAATTTGCACAGGTCCTAAACCCTATGCTTTCCATGATTTAGTAAGCTTTGAGTCCCATCCCACACCGTAAGTGGTCATGGCAAGGTTAGAGGGCACATTTTCACCCTATGCACCTCATTGCATCTATGAATGAGTGAAATATGGAATGGGTCATTAGGATTTGCATGTCCATGTGTCCGATCAGGCTCAAAATTTGCACAGGTCCTAAACCTTTTGGTTGTCATGCTCTTGCAAAGTTTGAGTCCCATCTGAAACCGTATGTGGGCACGGCGAGGTCTGAGGTCCCATTTTCACTCTATGCACCTCGTTGCATCTGTGAAGGAGCACAATAAGGAATGGGCCATTAGGATTTCATGTCCATGTGTCCGATTGGGCTCAAAATTTGTAGAGGTCCTAAACCCTATGTTCTTCATGCTCTTACAAAGTTTGAGTCCCCCATCCCCCACCGTATGTGGGCACAGTGAGGTCAGAGGGCCCATTTTTTCTCTATGCACCTCGTTGCATCAGTGAAGGAGCAAAATAAGGAATGGGTCATTAAAATTTGAATGTGTATGTGTCTGATAGGGCTCAAAATTTGCACAAATCCTAAACCCTATGGTTTTCATGGTCTTGAAAAGTTTGAGTCCCATCGTACACCATATGTGGGCAAGACGAGGTCATAGGGCCCATTTTCACCCTATGCACCTCGTTGCATCTCTGAAGGAGCATGTGCGTTTGTCTGATTAGGCTCAAAATTTGCACAAATCCTAAACCCTTTGGTTTCCATGCTCTTGCAAACTTTGTGTCCCATCTAACACCAGATGTGGGCACGGCGATGTCAAAGGTCCCATTTTCACCCTATGCACCTCGTTGCATCTCTAAAGGAGCAAAATAAGGAATGGGTCATTGGGTCTTGAAAAGTTTGAGTCCCATTGTACAACATATGTGGGCACGGCGAGGTCATAGGGCCCATTTTCACTCTATGCACTTGTTGCATCTCTGAAGGAGCATGTGCATTTATCTGATGAGGCTCAAAATTTGCACAAATCCTAAACCCTTTGGTTTCCATGCTCTTGCAAACTTTGTGTCCCATCTGACACCAGATGTGGGCACGGCAAAGTCAAAGGGTCCATTTTCACTCTATTCACCTCGTTGCATCTGTGAAGGAGCAAAATAATGAATGGGACATTGGGATTTAATGTTTATGTGTCCGATTGGGCTCAAAATTTGTAGAGGTCCTAAACCCTATGTTTTCCATGCTCTTGCAAGGTTTGAATCCCATCCGACACCGTATGTAGGCACGGTGAGGTTCGAGGGCCCATTTTCTCTCTATCCACCTCGTTGTATCAGTGAAAGAGCTCCAAATTCGCATAGCTCCTAAACCCTATGGTTTCCATGCTCTTGAAAAGTTTGAGTCCCATTCGACACCATATGTGGGCACAACGAGGTCAGAGGGCCCATTTTCACTCTATGCACCTCGTTGCATCTCTGAAGGAGTAAAATATGGAATGGGTCATTAGGATTTGCATGTTCATGTGTCCAATCGGGCTCAAAATTTGCACAAGTCCTCAACCCTATGGTTTCCATGCTCTTGCAAAGTTTGAGTCCCATCTAGCATTGTATGTGGGCACAGCGAGGTTAGAGGGCCCATTTCCACCCTATGCATCTCATTGCATCTGTGAAGAAGAAAAATATGGAGTAGATCATTAGGATTTGCATGTCCATGTGTCTGATCGAGCTGAAAGTTTGCACACGTTGTGTGAAGATTTTTGAAAACTTCAAACTCAACTTGTACATGTGTACATGAGTGATGTTCCGTATTGTGGTAAAGTCATGGGAGCAGTCATTGACTCAATGTGGGTGTCATGGATGTGTGGTTATATGTGGCAATCAAGCTTTAGGCTTTGATGGAAGTGTATGTGCAAGGGGAATCATGAGCCCAAGGTGTGGGAGCACCAAGCTAGAGGATGGTATCTAGAGTATGACGGGGTTTTGTTGTGGGATGACATACACCTTTCATGGTTGTCTCGAGTCCTTTCTATATGAGGGCATGAGCATTTGTTTGTTATGGTTGTCTTGTAAATCCATGGGGTCAGGATTGTGTTCGTCATATGTGAATGGTCGGTGGGCAATTAGATGCTAAATGCTAGTGACATGCATTTGTGTGCACATAGTCAATGATTTGAGCATTAAGGGCCTTGGTATAAAGTTTGAAGGAAGGGTGGAAGAGTGGTGGAAAATAAGGTGATGATGTGGCTATAATAAAAAAGGCATGCATGAATTGTGGCTACGTGAGGGTGAAGGAGAAACTTCTAAAGGTGAGGTGGTGGTTGGGAGCTAGGGAACATGATGGTTGCTGAAAGGGGAGGTCCATGGTTGCTTCTGGAGGGAAGAGGATTCGATGCGACTCGATAAGAGGGGCAGAAGGCTCTTGGGCAAGGGGGGGTTGCCACTATATGAGCTGAAGGACCATAGGAAGGAGATCTGTGAGCAGAGAAGAAGGATTGCATAGGGATAAGGAGACTGGGGGACTCTTCTTGATAGAGCAAGGAGGCTCGTAGTGGAGGGAGGAGAACCCTGAAGACCAGAGATCCATGAGTGCTCCATGAGCAAGAGAGAGTACTGGGAGCTTCCGAGAGGGCGTCGTTATACTGCAGGCCTAGAGGTCCATCGAGGGAAGTGTTTTGGCTTTTGGGAGCTCTCTGGGGTTCAGAGGTCACAAATATACGAAGGAGGGGAGGTTGGTTACTACGAGACGTAGCTGTGGTGTCGTTATTACGCAGGCTTGGAGGACTATGGACGATGAAAGGCTAAAGGCTCCGGGTGTTGCGTGAGGAGAGAAGTAGCAAGACAACAAGATCAAGGTGATGGGAGATTGGTTTCTGGAGGTGGAGGATGGCACACAGAGAGAAGACACCAGGGAGCTTTAGGAGCTCTACAGCAAGGGAGAGGTTGCTGGGATGGAAGTGATTGCAAAAAGGGAAGGAGTTCATGAGCTCGTAGGGGGTGATACGTGAACTTAGGGTGGTGAGAATTGCTCAGAGGTTCCAAAGGGCTGGGAGCTTCAGGATACCAGGGACCTTGGAGAGGAGGAGGAGTCTGGAGGCTAGGTGGACATGAGGTGATGGGCTGTGCTTTAGTAGGGAGCTTCTGTTATTGAAGGAGCTTGCATGGATAGCTATTTGTAGCTACGTGTACCATGAGTAGGAGAAGCCTTGGGAGAAGTTCACAGAACCCGAGATTCTACTGGAGAGGTCGATGGTGGCCTGGGTGGGAGTTTTTTTGGCTGGCAAGAGCGCATGGAGTTTATGAGCCTGTGATGATGAGAATTCTGCTTGCTAGCCATCTTCACATTAAGGGGATAGGAGGAAATATATGGGCTTACTAAAAGTGTCGATTGTTGCTATGAGATCAAGAGCTACTTGGTTGCCGGTGGAATTGATTTGATGGGAGCTGTGAGCAAGAAAGAAGCCGCAGTACTAGGTATTATTGCATGAAGAGGAGATGTGGCCAATGTATGAGTTGTATTAGAAGGTGTGTAGAGAGAAGGATGTTGAATGAATGTTTTTTTCCTTGTGATGGTGTTGTTCACTTGCTTTAAACATGGATGAGGGTGGCTGTGAAGACGGATTATGCTCTACTGCTTTCGTCCATCCAACGTCCTAAAACCTATGGTTTCCATGCTCCTGCCAAGTCTAAGTCCCATCCAACACCATATGTGCATACAGCGAGGTCAGAGTGACAAAATATGAAGAGGGGAGAGGAGAAGAGTGGAGATGAGCTGGTCTCATGATCTCCAGCATAGTCACTATCACAGTATCCATGCAACCGTGGATGACTTCCTCTGTATTCTATCCCAAATTGTCTTGTACCTCTGATGTATCTCAAGACTCTTTTGGTTGCATTCCAGTGAGACTGTTTTGGATTTGCCATAAACTCTGCTAGTGAGCTTACTGCATAACAAATATGCATAACAAATATCTGGCCGTGTGATTGTCAGATATATAAGAGATCCAATGAGTTGCCTGTAGTATCTGTCATTGATTGTAGGCTTTTCTGAATCTTTAGTAAGTTTCAAACTCTGTTCCATGGGAGTGGCTGCAATCTTGCAATCTGCCATATGAAACTTCTTCAGGAGATTGTCAACATATCTGAGCTGACTCATGAATGTGCTATCTGAATCTCTTCAGAACTCAATTCCAAGACAATAGTGCATAAGTCCAAGATCTTTCATGTCGAACTCTGCAGATAAGTCTTGTTTTAATTTTCTGATGAAGCTATCCTTGCTTCCTGTCACAATGAGATCATCTACGTACAAAAGTGCAATAGTATTATCTTCCCCTTGAACTTTGTAGTAGAGAGTATGATGTGCATTGGACTTCATGTATCCCAGATCAGCAAAATACTTGTCAATTCTGCTGTACCAACTTCTGGGGGCTTGCTTTAAGCCGTAGAGACTTTTCTTGAGATGGCAAACCTTGTTCTCTCTTCCTGGTTCAACATAACCGGCTAGTTGTTGCATGTAGACTTCCTCGTCTAGATAACCATTGAGAAATGCATTCTTGACGTCGAGCTGATACACATTCCATTGATTGAGTGTCGCTAGTGATATCAAGAACCGTATGGAATCCATCTTTGCTACTGGAGCATAAGTCTCATCATAATCTTGGCCATATTGTTGTGCAAATCCTTTTGCAACTAATCTGGCTTTGTATCTTTGAATACTGCCATCTGGATTGTACTTCACTTTGTATACCCATTTGTTGGCTATGGCCTTCTTTCCTGGTGGAGGGTCGCATAATTCCCAAGTGTTATTTTTATACAAAGCATCCATTTCTTCATTCATAGCAGTTTGCCATTCTGGCTTATCTACTGCGTCTTCGAAGTACACTGGCTCTTCTGTAGCCATGATGGTAGTCATAAGAGCATAGTTGGTGGTTTCCACCTGAATTGCTTTGCCTTTCTGAGCATATGTCAATCTGGCTGGTGGTTTGCTTTCCCTAGTAGACCGTCTGAGCTGCTGTGGCACTGCTTGGGGTGTTGCTGGCAATTCTTGCTCTTCTTCATCAACTTGTTCTGTAGATGACTGTGAAGTCGATGCTTCTATCTCCTGTGTAGGTGAGGTTTTCCATTCTGAGATTCCTCATCGAAGATTACATCTCTGGAGATAATGACTTTGCGGTTGATGGGATCATACAATTTGTATGCTTTGCTTTCTTCACTGTAGCCAACCATGATGCATTTGCGTGACTTCGCATCCAATTTCCTGCGATGATCATCATGTATGTGGGCATATGCTATGCAACCAAATATGCGGAGATGCCCAATGCGTGGCTTGTGTCCAGTGAATGCTTCATAAGGAGTCATACCTTGTATTGGTTCGGTAGGAAGCCGATTAAGCAAGTAGTTAGCTGTAGCTATTGCTTCTGCCCAATACTGATTCGGAAGATGCTTTTCACTAAGCATTGCTCTAGCACTGTCTGCTAAAGTCCCATTCTTCCTTTCAGCTCTTGCATTTTGCTGAGGAGTATCTGCACATGTGAATTGCCTTCGAATGCCGTGATTTTTGCAAAAGTTCATGAATGCTGAAGACATGTATTCACCTCCTCTGTCTGATCTCATGACCTTAATCTTTCTGCCTGTTTGGTTTTCTACCATGGCTTTGAATTCTTGAAATCTGGCAAACACTTCAGGTTTCTCTTTCAGAAAGTAGACCCAACAATATCTGCTGTAGTCGTCGATGAAGGTCAAGTAATAAAGTGAACCATTGATGCTGCGGGTCTGGGCATAACCCCATACATCTGTATGAATCAAATCAAGGATACCTCGTGCACGAGAGGTACTTCTGACAAAGTTGGTTCGCTTTTGTTTGCCGAAGCAGCATGCTTCACAAACTTTTCCAAGAAACTGTAGCTTCGGAATCCCAATTGCCATATTCTGATTTCGGAGATCTAACAAGTACTTGAAGTTGACATGACCATATCTCTTGTGCCATTTTGCAGATAGTGGCATCTATTGCATTTGAGTTGACATGGCATGCTTATCTGGTACTATAGCTAGCATCCTGTATAAGCGTCCTTCCTTGACACCTTTTGCTACTAGCTGACCTCTTTTGGATTTGTCTCTGATGGTGCATTCATCACTGTCGAAGATGACTTTGTAGTTGTGTTCCGTCATTTGACCTACTGACAAAAGGTTCTTGCTGAGCTTCGGAACATAGAGCACATCTTTGACTAATCCTTTTGTACCAGTGAAATTGTTCATAGGGATAACACCTGTCCCTTGAACCGGATTCGGTGTATTGTCTACTGTGTAGATGACATTCTTTTGACCTTCTAATGGCTTCATTGCTGTGAACCATTCCTGATGATTTGTCATATGAGAGGATGCACCGCTGTCGATGTACCAAGGATCCTGTTCCACTTGGTCGACTTGATAACTAAAATCCTCTTTGGGATTGAAATCAGTGTCTTGGTGCATTGTATCAGTGTGATGCAATTCCTCACTTGCAAGAAACATATTTCCATATTCATTTGCAAAATGACTGTGTCTAGAATGTCCACCACGATGATTTCCTCTTCCTCGGGAATTCCCTCGATTATTGCTGTGGATTGACCGCCTTGGTCATACTGCTTCTTGCGGCAATCTCTTTCATAGTGTCCAAACTTGTGACAGTAGTTGCATTGAATGTTTGACACATTGGTGGATGCATTCCCTCGTCCTTGGAATCTTCCTCGGTTGGAATGATTTCCTCTTTGCTGATTCTGATGTTGCTGAGGATGATGTTGATGCTGATGCTGATTCTGACTTTGATTTTGTTGATGATGACCACTTTTCTGATATGATCTACCTCTGTTTCTGCCTTTGCCTCTGCTTCTGTCTGAAGCTGTGAATGCTGATCATTAGAATGACCTTTACGTGCTTGAATGGCCTGAGTCCCGAGTTCTTCACCAAGTAGAACTGACTGAAGTTCTTCTAGTGTTGGAATTTGCCATTGGATGGCAATACTCTGGACTAGATTCTCATATTTTTCTCCTAGTCCATTCAGGATTACTTGAACCATTTCTGCGAGATTCATAGTCTCTCCTGCTGCTACAAGTTGATTGTTGTAGTCTTTGATGTGGAGTACATAAGCATTATTGCGGAAACTCTGGTTGATCTGGTTTCTCAGGGTGAGAATCCTGGATGTGTTCTTGGACTCGTAGAGAGCTGCAAACATATCCCATGCTTCTTTTGATGTCTTGACTGTGTTGAGCTGTCCTAGCATGACATCTTGCACATTCTGCTTGATCAGGTGATAGGCATACTTGTCTTTCTTATCCCATTCTGCTTGAGCTCGGGCAATGGCAGGATCTGCTACTCGTGCGAAAACTGTTTGTGTAGATGTAGATCCCGTTGCTGGTGCTGTGACAACAGATGGAGTAGAGCTACTGGTGGCTGGATCGGCCAATGGTCTAGGTATGGATCCATCGACATACTCCCATTTGTCCTGAAGCACAAGAATGGTCTCCATTCGGTATTTCCATGTACTGTAATTGGAGTTGTCTAACTTAGCAGATGCCTCCAAATTGAGGTTGCTAGTCGACATGGTGCAAACAATGTACTCAAAAGTGTCCTGAAAAAACTCTGTATGAATCAACTGCAAATACACTGAAGATGCCAAGTGAAATATCTGTACCATCGGTGAAGATAGAATTGCAGTAAATAAGATCTGACCTGTGTTACAAGGCTTGTGGCAATGATGCCGGGAATAGCCAAGAGGCTTTACAAGGCTGAAAAAATGATGTGCACGATGCCGTGAGATAGCCAAATAGGCTTTACAATGGTGGCATGTGTGTGTGAAATCAAGTGCTATCTGCCCACTGAATCAATCTGCAATGCCTCTGAACTCTGAAGTCTGCTCACTAAACTGATGAACGTAAGGTTTCAGGTAATGTAATGATGTGAAATCGGATGTGAGCGTATGGACTGACTCCGAGTAGGTACTAGTTGGGAATTTCGGGCATGGCTTAGATTGGCAACTTGGGGAATTCAAAGCGTCCCCTCTATGGCGATCTAGTCTACTCTGATCTAGATCTAAACCAACCGTCGATCGATGAAAGAGCAGCAAATAATTCCTTTTCTTTTGTTCTTTTTAAGTGCTGGGTCAGATGCGTCGATGTAGAGGCAAATGTGCGTGAAGGAATTGGTTTTGTCGGCGAGGCTCAAATGTGAGTGTAACTTGCGCCAAAATGTGCGTGTGATGTAACGAGCACGTAGAGCACAAAAAATTGAGCGACTTTCCTTTTTGGAGCACCCTCAAATTCTTCCTGGATCAAGAGATATGACTTGATCTAGGTGGAGGGGCAAAAGGAGTGCAAATGGTGCTCAATGATGATGTGTCACTGTGAGTCACATGCAGTGATGATGTGGCACTGTGCTTAGCAAGAGGTGCGTCAGTGAAGCTCTGTGCTGAGGTGGCAGAAGTGTGCACATGCAGTGTGTGCACAGTGTGCCTGGCAAGGGACTGAGCCTGCAGGGGTCAGTGTTGACTGGACTGCTGAGGTGGCACAGATGATGTCAGCAGGGTGATGTGGCAATGCTGACATGGCACTGATGACATGGCATAGGTGATGTGGCATAGGTGATGTGGCACTGATGACGTGGCCTGGTGATGTGGCACTGATGACGTGGCCTAGTGACGTGGCACTGATGATGTGGCACTGTGCAGCATTGTGATAGCAAAGAAAATGTTGCAGACATCTTTACCAAACCACTCGGTAAAGAGCTATTCGAGAAACACTGACTAGCTCTTGGTTTGATGCAGAGGAAGGGCATTCCCATTAAAGGGGTGTGATGGAATGTAATGCTCAGTCCTTCTTCTCTTGGATTGCGGGCACGAACTCAGGCGAATCGCCTCCTTTCACGCTACGTGACTTAAAGGCGGACACAGGAGTAGCTTAAGTCGGTGCGATTCCTCGTGTTTGGGCTCGGAACAGCTTCGTCGCTTCGGACCTTAACGCCCTTAGCCTACGAATACTGCAAGTCATTGTTGCAAGTCGGCGGTGGAGAGTTGCCTTTGTTTATGGTCGTTACAGCCACCTT
Organism: Dipteris shenzhenensis; assembly: GCF_047967505.1. Lineage (NCBI taxonomy): Eukaryota > Viridiplantae > Streptophyta > Polypodiopsida > Gleicheniales > Dipteridaceae > Dipteris > Dipteris shenzhenensis. The sequence goes on along the minus strand of NC_141620.1, from coordinate 17,252,304 downwards.
GACGTTTGGAGTCGTTGAAGGTGAGTTGTTAAAGGTGAGGAGCTAGGGTGTTGGAGGAGTAGGAGTCGATGCAGAGCGGCTGTCGTTGGAGGCCACCTTGGCCTTGTTGGAGAAGGACGTCGCCATCTCGCTGGCAGCCAAAGGAAGAGAGTCACTTTGAACTCTAGGCTCATGCGATTCGTTGTTAAAGATGGAGCGTCGCTTTGTTGGCCACACCTTGAAAGTTGGCTATGCTCGACACAAGGCTTGGCTATGGCGGAAGGTGAGCTCTGCAACTATAGATCATAGCCTTGTTGATGAAGCTTTTACTCACGAGTCTTATCAGCAACAACAGAACACCTCGCACACACAACAGCAGACTTCGCAAGCTCTTGGGTATGAGCTTGGGCATTTCGTGAGACCTTTTGATATCTCAAAACAAGCTCTGTCTCTCTCAAAGAAGTCTAGGCTCTCAATGACTGGAAGTCTCTCTCTCTCTCAACTCAAGAAACACCAAATAAACTCTCTCAAATGACGGAAATCTCTCAAGAACAAATGACGGAAAATCTCCTTTCGATGGACGGAATTTTCTCTCAACTGAAGAGAATGGAACACTCAATCTCTCTCGATCTCTCAATCTCTCAATCACTCTCACAAGAAGGATGGCACCTCAACGGAAGGCAGAACCATGCTCTGATACCATGACAAAATATGAAGAGGGGAGAGGAGAAGAGTGGAGATAAGGAGAGAGGGCACATCTAGAGAGCACACCACAAATGACTAACTGTACGACTAACTGTACACTAGAATTAGTTGAAAAAATAGAATATATACAAACCCTTTTAGGGTTAGGGTTAGGGGATCTAACCCTTTCCTTTATAGCACTCTATAAGGTTAGTGCTATGCACATATGATCACGTGATGGTGCTATGCACACATGATCACATGATGTTGAGCGTGAACTCTCAACACAGAGGGCCCATTTTCACCCTATGCTCCTCGTTGCATCTGTCAAGGACCAAAATATGAAATGGGACATTAGGATTTCCATGTCCATTTGTTTGATCAAGGCTCAAAATTTGTATAGGTCCCTAAACCTAATGGTTTCTATGCTCTTGCAAAGTTTGAGTCCCATCTGACACTGTATCTAGCACGGTGAGGTCAAAGGGCCCATTTTCACTCTATGCACCTCGTTGCATTTAAGAAGGAGCAAAATAAGGAATGGGACATTAGGATTTCATGTCCATGTGTCCGATTGGGCTCAAAATTTGCAGAGGTCCTAAACCCTATGTTTTCCATGCTCTTGAAAAGTTTGAGTCCCATCTGACATTGGATGTGGGCAGGGCGAGCTCAGAGGTCCCATTTTCACTCTATGCACCTCGTTGCATCTGTGAAGGAGAAAAATAAGAATGGGTCATTAGAATTTGCATGTCCATGTTTCCGATTGGGCTCGAAATTTGCACAGGTCCTAAACCCTATGGTTTCCATGGTCTTGAAAAGTTTCAATCCCATCGGACACTGTATGTGGGCATGGTAAGGTCAAAGGGCCCATTTTCACCCTATGATACCATTAGTGTAGGGCCTAGGAAGACATCAATTGTATGGCCCGATGAGCAGCCAAATGTATGGCAATGCAACAGATGGCACATCATTTCAGTACTACAATAGTACGGCACTCTGCCCTAGCCAAAAAAAAGTATTGGTATGGATTGCAGTTGGCAACTGGTGTACAGCCCTGTATACGGACCTCGAGTATGAAAAACCAGTAGAGTTACAACTGAAGCAAAATATAAAATGGGTCATTAGGATTTGCATGTCCATTTGTCTGATCAAGCTCAAATCTAGTACAAGTCCTAAACCCATTGGTTTCCATGCTCTTGCAAAGTTTGAGTCCCATCCGACACCATATGTGGGCACGACGAGGTTAGAGGGCCCATTTTCACCCTAGTATGCACCTCCTTGCGTTTGTGAAGGAGCAAAATATTGAATCTGTCATTAGGATTTGCATGTGCATCCATGCAATCTAGGCTCAAAATCTGAACAGGTCCTAAACCCAATGGTTTCCATGCTCTTGCAAAGTTTGAGTCCCATCTGACACTAGATGTGGGCACGGCGATGTCAAAGGGCCCATTTTCACTCTATGCACCTCCTTGCATCTATGAAGGAGCAAAATAAGGAATGGGTCATTAGGATTTGCAAATCCATGTGTCCAATCTGGTGCAAAATTTGCACAGGTCCTAAACCCTTTTGGGAATGCAGATGCTCTATGTGCCCTGGTTACAAGTACTACTGATAGTGTTTTGACCTTAAGGGAACTATGGCCTGGAACATATTGAAGAGTTAGTATGAGATGCGAAATCAGACAAGGATCCAGAACCTGGAGAATTAGCTTGCAGTTGAGAAGTTTAATGAAGGAGAGACAACAGAGGTTCTCATAACCCAAATCAAAAATCTGCGTGACCAGATGGCTGGTGCTGGGATACAAAAGACTAGCGAAGAGCTAGCTCAACGGTGTCTCTGGATATGTCCACCAAGGTTTGATGGATTGGTAACAGCGCTTAACACTCAGGTGAGACCCCAACCATTGTCATTTGAGGAGTTCTGTGCTTTACTTATGGAGGAGGAATCGAGTCTTAAAGCTCGACATTGGAGGCAACAATGGGGATGCTGCTTTATCTACCACTGCAAAAGGCAAGGTGGTTCCTCCACCAAAGGTGAGTCCTCTACTAGTGGTGACCAAAAGAAGAAGGGTGGCAAGAAGAAGTTTTAGGGAGAATGCTTCTACTACAAAAAGAAGGGCCATATGATTGCAAATTGCCGAGTCAAGAAAGCAAATAAAAAGAATGGTATCCTAAAGAAGACAGATAAGGGGAATGAGACAGCTAACATAGGACAAGTAGAGTTGGATCTATTTCTAGCCATTGAGGAAAAGTGTTCCTCAGTTCAAGAAGCTTCAACCACTGATTCATGGGTGTTGGATAGTGGTGCCTCTCATCACATGACCTGCAAGAACGGCCTATATTGTTCCATACAGCCTCTATAGGAACCCATCCCATGACGATTGGTAATAATGCAAAATGCCCTATTGATGGTACAAGTATGGTTTCATTTGTTTCTATAAATGGAGATGTTAAGAAACTATCTAATGTGCTATATGTTCCACAAATCAAGAGAAATTCGTATCAGTTGCTTCCATAACTGACCTTGACCATGAGCTGAGGTTCAAAAAGACAAGAGCAAAAATTCTAGATAGTGCAGGCAATCTTGTTGGCATAGGAGTAAGGAGGAACAACCTGTATGAGCTAAGTGCTCTTACAGCCACCGCTGGAGTGGGCACAAGCAGACTTTGGCATGAAAGATTCGGCGACATCAGATTTGCAGTGCTGAAGGAGATGCAAAAGCAAGGTATGGTTGCTCACTTACCTGCAGTCATAGAAATCAAAGAACCATGTGAAGCTTGCATGATGGGCAAGCAACAAAGAAAGGAATTCCCACAAAAAAGCAAGAATAGAGCAAACGTTCCTCTAGAGTTGGTGCATGTTGACTTGTGCGGTAAGATGCCTATACAAGCCTGGGGGGGATCTTCCTATTTTTTTATTGATTGTAAACAATTGTAGTAGGAAGATGTGGGTGTACTTTCTTCACAAAAAGGCTCAAGTTTTTGGTAAATTTAAAGAATGGCTATAGCTTATTGAAAATGAAACAGGGAGAAAAGTAAAGAAAATCAGATCGGATGGTGGTGGTGAGTTTGTTTCTACAGAGTTTGTAGATTTTCGCAAGAGCAAAGGGATCAAGCGACAAATGACGACATGACATACACCTCAGCAAAATTCAATTGTTGAATGCCGAATGCTGACCACAGTGGAGATGGGGAGGTGTATATTGAAAGGTGTTGGATTGCCAAACCACTTTTGGGCTGAGGCTGCACTCAAAGGTAAAACACCACATAAGGCTTACAGTGGTAAGAAGCCATCTATCTCCCACTTTAGAATGTTTGGGTGTGAATGCTATGCGCATGTACCATACAAAGAGAGAAACAAGATACAACCAAAAAGCACAAAATGTATCTTCTTAAGCTATTGTGATGAGAAGAAAGCCTATAAGTTGTATGACCAAGAGGCAAGGAAGATCATAGCGAGCCGTGATGTGGTGTTCAGGGAGCAAGAGAAGAGCTTTTCCACTTTATCATCAAGCAAAGAGGTAATTCACTATGGACCTATCCCAAGAGCTATAAGGGAGGACGAAATATCAGATTATGAAGGTATAAGTCACCAACCTGTTGTTACACCACTGGAAAAGCCATTGCCACAATGGGTAAGGCAGCTCTACGACCATGATAACCAGATCCCTATGTCTATTGAACAGCATGCAGATGGACCAAGGCGGTCTCAGAGAATCGAGGAGCAAAGGAGGTCTTCTACTCACATAGTCAATATGGCCTTGATGCTTGAGATTATTGCAGAAGTAAAGGAGCCTACGAGTTTGGAGGAAGCACTTGCAAACCAAGATTGGAAAAATGCTATGCAAGTAGCTTGGAGGAATCTTTTGCTCTGGCTACCAGAATGACCACTATTCGCACAGTACTATCGGTGGCTGCTCATAAAAAGTGGCCAGTTTATCAAATGGATGTTAAATCAGCATTCTTGAATCGTGACCTCAACGAGGAGGTGTACGTGGCTCAACCACCTGGGTTTGAGGCCCCCCATTCTGAGAACGAGGTATGTAAGCTGAAGAAGGCTCTGTATGGGCTAAAACAGGCCCCAAGAGCATGGTACCAATGGATAGACAAATTGTTTCATAAATTAAACTTCAAAAGATGTGCCTCAGATGCTAACTTGTATGTGTACAGGAACGGTGCAAAATCTGCTATTATTGTCCTATATTGAAGAGCTACTAGCTGGAAGATTTGATCTAATCTAAACTGATCTAATACAATGGACTGGGGAGGTCGCCTCTTTATAGCTATGAGGGCAATAGTCAGATCAACGTAGTCGGTGGAGTCGACCAGTTGACCTAGTCGGTGGAGCCGACCAAGTAACCTAGTCGGTGGAACCGACTACTCATCCATGGAATATTCTCCAACAAGAATAAGGGGCTCCCACACAATCACCTTTCTACCATCAACGGTCTCATTGATAGACCCCATCTGACATGTAAGTCAGGATCCATTTAGTATCTTGGGCTCACACATGGCTTCTCCTCATATGGGGGCCTTACAACTTGAGCACCTTAGACCACTGGTGGATACCAGGAGGGTGGGGCATTGAGCATATCTAACAGTTCCAATTAGATCAGATCTTCCAGCTAGTAGCTCTTCACCTAGTATCTGTCTAGATCACCATCTAAGCTCCACTGTGGGAGCACATGGGTGGATGGATCCATCATCTGTATTACATCAGTATTGAAGGAAAAGATTGTTCCTATCCAGTTTGCTGTGTACTCTCTATTCTTTCTTCAGTTTCTCTTCCACTGCACCGTGTAATTTAACAGTCATTAGGGTTTGCATGTCCATGTGTCCGATCGGGCTCAAAGTTTGTACAGATCCTAAACTTTATGGTTTCCATTCACTTGCACAGTTTCAGTTCCATTCAACACTAGATGTGGGCATGGCGAGGTCAGAGGTCCCTTTTTCACTCTATGCACCTCGTTTCATCAATGAAGGAGCAAAATCAAGTATTCGTCATTAGGATTTACATGTCCATGTGTTCGATCAGGCTCAAAATTTTCACAGGTCCTAAACCCAATGTTTTCCATGCTCTTGCAAAGTTTGAGTCCCATCCGACACTTTATGTGGGCATGGCAAGGCCAGAGGTCCTATTTTGAATCTATGCATCTCATTGCATCTGTGAAGGAGCAAAATCAGGAATGGGTGGCTAGGATTTTCATATCCATATGTCCGATCAAGATGAAAGTTTGTACAAGTCCTAAACTCCATAGTTTCCATGCTCTCGCAAATTTTGAGTCCCATCTAACACAGTATGTGGGCACAGCAAAGTCAGAGGGCCTATTTTCACCCTATGCACCTCGTTGCATCAGTGAAGGAACAAAATATGGAATGGGTCATTAGGATTGTCATATCCATGTGTCCAATTGAGCTCAAAACTTGCACGTGTTAAACCCTAAGGTTTCCATGCTCTTACAAAGTTTGAGTCCCATCCAATAGCGTATGTGGGCATGGTGAGGTCAAATGTCCCATTTTCACCCTATGCACCTCGTTGCATCTGTGAAGGAGCAAAATACGGAATTGGTCATTAGGATTTACATGTTCATGTGTCCAATCTAGATTAGAATTTGCACAAGTCCTAAACCCAATGGTTTCCATGCTCTTGCAAAGTATGAGTCACATCCGACACTGTATGTGGGCACAACGAGGTTAGAGGGCCCATTTTTGCCCTATGCACCTCATTGCATCTGTGAAGGAGGAAAATATGGAGTGGATCATTAGGATTTGCATGTCCATGTGTCCGATCGAGCTCAAAGTTTGCACAAGTCCTAAACCCTATGGTTTCCATGCTCTTACAAAGTCTAAGTCCCATCCAACACCGTATATGTGCACAGCGAGGTCAAAGGGCCCATTTTTCGTTATGCTCCTCGTTGCATTCGTGGAGGAAAATATGAAATGGATTATTAGGATTTCCATGTCAATCTATCTGATCAGGCTCAAAATTTGTATAGGTCCTAAACCCAATGGTTTCCATGCTCTTGCAAAGTTTGAGTCCCATCCGACACCATATGTGGGCAGGACGAGGTCAAAGGGCCCATTTTCACTCTATGCACCTCGTTGCATCTGTGAAGGAGCAAAATAAGGAATGGGTCATTAGTATTTCATGTCCATGTGTTCGATTGGAATCAAAATTTGTAGAGGTCCTAAACCCTATGTTTTCCATGCTCTTGCAAAGTTTGAGTCCCATCCGACACCGTATGTGGGCACAAGGAGTCAGAGGGCCCATTTTCTCTCTATACATCTTGTTGCATCTATGAAGGAGAAAAATAAGAATGGGTCATTAGAATTTGCATGTCCATGTGTCCGCCGATTAGGCTCCAAATTCATAGAAGTCCCAAACCCTATGGTTTCCATGGCTTGAAAAGTTTGAGTCCCATCCGACATTGTATGTGGGCATGGTGAGGTCAGAGGGCCCATTTTGCCCCTATGTACCTCGCTGCATCTCTGAAGGAGCAAAATATGGAATGGGTCATTAGGATTTGCACAAGTCATAACCCCTATGGTGTATATGGTCTTGCAAAGTTTGAGTCCCACTGATGAATGTGGGCACGGCCAGGTAGAGGGCTCATTTTCACCCGACACCGGATGTGGGCATGGCCAGGCAGAGATCTCATTTTCACCCTATGTGCCTCATTGCATCTATGAAGGAGCAAAATAAGGAATGGGTCATTGGGATTTGCATATCCATGTGTCCGATCGGGCTCAAAATTTGCACAGGTCCTAAACCGATTGGTTTCCATGCTCTTGCAAAGTTTGAGTCCCATTTGACAATGTATGTGGGCACGATGAGGTCAGAGGACCCATTTTCACCTTATGCACCTCGTTGCATCTGTGAAGGAGCAAAATATGGAATGGGTCATTAGGATTCTCATGTCCATCTATGCAATCGGGCTCAGAATTTTAACAGGTCCTAAACCCAATTATTTCATGCTCTTGCAAAGTTTTAGTCCCATCTGATACCAGATGTGGGCACGGCAAGGTCAGAGGGCCCATTTTCACTCTATGCACCTCCTTGCGTCTGTGAACGAGGAAAATAAGGAATGGGTCATTAGGGTTTGCATATCCATGTGTCCAATCAGGCTCAAATTTTGTATAGGTCCTAAACACTTTTGTTTCCATGCTCTTGCAAAGTTTGAGTCCCATCCGATACCAGATGTGGGCACGGTGAGGTTAGAGGGCCCATTTTAACCCTATGCACCTCGTTGCATCTGTGAAGCAGCAAAATAAGGAATGGGTCATTAGGATTTGCATGTTCATGTGTTTGATTGGGCTCAACATTTGCATAGGTCCTAAACCCTATAGTTTCCATGCTCTTCCAAAGTTTGAGTCCCATCTGACATAGGATGTGGGCACAATGAGGTTAGAGGCCCCGTTTTCACTCTATGCACCTCGTTGCATCACTAAAGGAGAAAAAGAAGGAATGGGTCATTAGCATTTGCATGTCCATGTGTCCAATCGGGCTCAAAATTTGCACGTCCTAAACCTAATGGTTTGCATGCTCTTGCAATGTTTGAGTCCCATCTGACACCCAATGTTGGCATGGCATGGGTCAAAGGGCACATTTTGACTCTATGCACCTTGTTGGATCAGTGAAAGAGCAAAATAAGGAATGAGCCATTAGGTTTGCATGTGCATGTGTCCAATTAGGCTCAAAATCTGCACATATCCTAAACCCTATGGTTTCCAAGTTATTGCAAAGTTTGAATCCCATACAACATGGGATGTGGGTAGGGCGAGGTCAGAGGGCCCATTTTCACTCTATGCACCTCGTTGCATCAGTGAAGGAGCAAACTAAGGAATGCGTCACTAGGATTTGCATGTCCATGTGTCCGATGGGCTCAAAATTTGCATAGGTCCTAAACCCTATGGTTTCGATGCTCTTCAAAGTTTGAGTCCCATCTGACACCGTATGTCAGCACGGCCAGCTTAGAGTGCCCATTTTCACCATATGCACCTCGTTGCATTTGTGAAGGAGCAAAATATGGAATGGGTCATTACACTTTGCATGTCCATGTGTCCGATCGAGTTCAAAATTTTCATAGGTCCTAAACGCTATGGATTCCATGATCTTGCAAAGTTTGAGTCCCATCTGATAGCGTATGTGGTCACGCCAAGTTAGAAGGTCCATTTTCACCCTATGCACCTCGTTGCATCTGTGAAGGATCAAAATAAGGAATGGGTCTTTAGGATTTGCATGTCCATGTGTTCGATCGGGCTCAAAATTTGCACAAGTCCTAAACCCTATAGTTTCTATGCTCTTGCAGACTTTGAGTCCCATCCAACATCATATATCAGCACGAAGAGGTCAGAGGGGCCATTTTCACCCTATGCACCTCGTTGCATCTGTGAAGGAGCAAAATAAGGAATGGGTCATTGAGATTTGCATGTCCATGTGTTTGATCAGGCTTACAATTTTCACAACTCCTAAACCCTATGGTTTCCATGCTCTTGCAAAGTTTGAGTCCGATCCGACACTGGATGTGGGAATGGTGAGGTCAAAGGCCCCATTTTCACTCTATACACCTCATTGCATCAGTGAAGGAGCAAAATAAGGAAAGGGTCATTAGGATTTGCATGTCGGTGTGTCCGATCAGGCTCAAAATTTGCACAGGTCCTAAACCCAATGGTTTCCATGGTCTTGCAAAGTTTGAGTCCTAGTGTTGGCATGGCCCATTTTGATTCTATGCACTTCGTTGCATCTATGAAGGAGAAAAATAATGAATGGGTCATTAGGATTTGCATGTCCATGTGTCCAATCAAGCTCAAAATTTGCACACATCATAAACCCAATGGTTTCCATGCACTTGCAAAGTTTGAGTCCCATCTGACACTGGATGTGGGCATGGTGAGGTCAGAAGGCCCATTTTCACCCTATGCACCTCGTTGCATCTGTGAAGGAATGGGTCATTGGAGCTGCATGTGCATATGTTCCATCGGGCTCAAAATTTGCATAGGTCCTCACCTCGTTACATTTGTGAAGGAGCAAAATATGGAATGGGTCATTAGGATTTGCATGTCCATGTGTTCGATCGGAGAATTTTCAAAGTCCTAAACCCAATGGTTTACATGCTCTTGCAATGTTTGAGTCCCATCTGACACCGTATGTGGGCATGGTGAGGTCAAAGGGCCCATTTTCACTCCATGCACCTCGTTACATTTGTGAAGGAGCAAAATAAGGAATGGCTCATTAGGATTTGCATGTCCATGTGTCCAATGGGGCTCAAAATTTGCATAGGTCCTAAATCCCATGGTTTCCATGGTCTAGTAGCCTTTGAGTCCTATCCAACACCGTAAGTGGGCACATCGAGGTCAGAGGGCCCATTTTCACCCTATGTACCTCATTGCATCTGTGAATGAGCGAAATATGGAATGGGTCATTAGGATGTGCATGCCCTATGAAGATAGTGGGAGAGAGGGAAGGAGTCTCACTTGCGGCTTTCTCACATACACAATGGGGGAATACACACAAAGGTGGAGGCTGAAAATAGTTTTCCTCTTCTTAGTTGTGAAAGCAAAAAAAAATTCTAGTACAAAGAAATAGAAGAACCCTATATGTGGGTCTCAAACCAAACTCAACTAACTAAGGTGGCATACTAAGTGACCCTTGAACTAGAGTAGATAAGGATAGCTGTCATCCAGCTATTATTCGTGGGTGGTGTACCAAACGCATCTATAGCTAACAAGTTGGTGACATAAATGCACAATGGTCACCCTGGCATATCGCGAGTGGAGCTCGATATCTCAACACTCCCCCTCGAGCTCAATCCCAATCCTTGCACACCAAGCAAGTCTCTTAACTTGCACAGATTCTCTGCACCCAATGCCTTCATGAATATGTCAGCTACCTGATCCTCTGTGCTGACATAAACTAGATTAATAAGACCTAGTAAAACCTTCTCTCGCACATAGTGATAATGCACCTCAATGTGCTTTGTTCTAGCATGATAGACTGGGTTATTCGCCAAGTGTATACTGCTCATGTTGTCACAATAAATGACAACTGGCCCATCTGTAGACTGATGCATATCATAAAGTAGCTTATGCAACCAAGCTACCTCACATGCAGCCATTGCTGCACCCCTATACTCAGCCTCTGTGCTCGACAAGGCAACTATAGGCTGTTTCTTGCTACTCCAAGTGACTGCAGCACTCCCAAAAGAGAACACATATCCACTGGTAGATCGTCTATCAGAAGTACTACCAGCCCAATCAGCATCAGTGTATCCATGCAACTGTATCTGAACCCCAGCCTCATAAAATGGTCCATGCTGCAATGTGGACTTCACATACCTGAGTATGCGTCTAGCCACATCCAAATGCAGTTTCCTTGGAGCCTACATAAACTGACTTACCAATCCAACAGCATAGCTTAAATCTGGCCTGGTAATAGTCATATAAATCAAACTTCCTACTATGTGTCTATACATAGTAGGGTCTTCCAGAAGCTCACCTGCATCTGTGCTCAGCTTCACATTCTGCTCCAAAGAAACTGAATAGGCTTACAGCCTATCATCCCATATTTGGACAGCATGTCCAATCCATACTACCTTTGCAAGAGCTGTATCCCACTTGGTGATCTAATCACCTCAATGCCCAAGAAATAATGCAGCTCTCCCAAATCCTTCATCTCAAACTTCTGCTTCAATATCATTTTCACATGAAGGATATCTTCATCACTATCACCTGTGATGATCAAATCATCAACATAAATGACAAGCAGCATAATCCCTTTCTCTGTTTTTCTCACATAGAGTGAGAAATCTGCCTTGGAAATCTGAAAGCCAATAGTGACAAGATACTGTCCTATCTTGTCAGACCATGCTCTAGGTGCTTGCTTCAAGCCATACAAGGCTTTCTTCAACCTGCAAACAAACTCAGGATGAATAGCATGAACATAACCTGCTGGCTGCTCCATAAAGACCTCTTCTTGCAAATCACCATGCAAGAAGGCATTCTTTACATCCATTTGATGTAAAGACAATCCCTTTGATGTATGTTGAGATATCGAGCTCCACTCGCGATATGTCAGGGTGACCGTTGTGTATTTATGTCACCGACTTGTTAGCTGGAGATGCGGTTGGTACACCGCCCACGAATAATAGCTGGATGACAGCTATCCTTATCTACTCTAGTTTGTGGCTCAGTTAGTATGCCACCTTAGTTAGTTGAGTTTGATTTGAGACCCACATATAGGGTTCTTCTATTTCTTTGTACAAGAGTTCTTTTGGCTTTCACAACTAAGAAGAGGAAAACTATTTTCAGCCTCCACCTTTGTGTGTATTCCCCCATTGTGCATGTGAGAAAGCCGTAAGTGAGACTCCTTCCCTCTCTCCCACAATCTTCACATGGTATCAGAGCCTTGTTCGTGGTAAGGAGCTCAAGAAAGCAAGCCAAGTTCGTGGTGTCCTGGTAAGAGGACCAGTGTTGCTTTCCTATTTCGAGTTTGGGAGCAAATCTCTGCAGGTAGCACAGCCAGAAATGCAGGAGTGCACTGTTTCAGATTGAGATGCCCTTCGCGGTGTGGCGAGAGCGCAGTATATGCTGCGGGTGAGGGCGACGCCCTCAGTGACTTTATTTTTTTGATTTGAGGCCGTTTCGGGGCCCGTTTTGAAGGCAGAAGTTCTTCGCAGGCACTCATAAAAAGGCCCTGTTTTTGGCTGTGCGACCACTGCATGGCTAGTTGGTGGAAAAGTGCCGCAGAAATTGCATCGTATGCCTGTGTGCAGAGATACTGGGAGTTGTAGATTCATGCCTATTTCCTGTTGATGCAAAATCGTCACTAGGAAGTGACTGTGTGGTGAAATACCACTCTCGTCGGTTTTGCAGATCTGCCCGTGTGAGGCAAAAGCTGTGTTTTTTGCAGTGACAGAATATTTTGAAGTGTTCTGTAATGGCATCTGATTCTCTTTCACAGATTGTCACTGAAAAGCTTGACAAGAACAACTTCTAGGCATGGAAGTTTAGAATGACGAATTTCTTGATGGGAAAAGGCTATTGGGAATTCATTACAGGAAATGAAGAAGAACCTGTTCTTCCTAATGTTCCCAGTCAACAGGAAATGCAGGCATTCAAAGGATGGCATGAGAGAGCCAGGAAAGTTATGTACTGGCTGTCTATCAGTATTTCGGACTCCATGATTGTGCATATTCAGGATGCAAATATGCCAAAGGAGGCATGGGATACTTTGGCAAAAATGTATAGCACAAATACGCAAGCCAGGAAAATGCAACTCAAACAGGAGTTGCAGAATGTGCAGAGAGAAAATTTGAGCATAAATGACTACCACATGAAAGTGAAGAAAATTGTAGATGCACTTGCTTCCACCATTGGGTCACCAGTGGATGATGATGATTTGGTTTCTGTGACCTTCAATGGTCTAGGAAAGGATTATGCACAGTTCCGGACATCCATTGCCGTCCGTGAAAACTTTCCTGATTTTGAGGAGTTGATAGCTCTTCTAATTTTTGAAGAGCAAAGAAATGGGGGTGCATCTTCTTCAGCAGGAACTTCAAAAGAAACTATCTTCTACTCAAGTGCTGGCAGAGGTAGAGGCAGAGGTAGAGGAGGCCGATCTGCAGGCCGTGGTAGAAATCAGAATATGCAGCAAACGCAAGAAAAACAGTCCTATGCAGGAGGACGTGGTAACTCTAGAGGCAGGGGGAGCCAAAGAGGCCGTGGTGGATGGCAGAGAAGCCAAAATGCAAACAGCAATGTTGAATGCTACTATTGTGGCAAAATGGGTCATATGGCTAAAGACTGCTACAAAAAGCAAAATGACATTATGAGTGGAAAATTGCAGCAAGGCAATTATGCATCCTCTAGTAGACAGGGTGATGACAGAAATGAGCATTTGTTTATGGTGCAACATATGACAAATTCTGTAACAAGTGCAGAAGAAAGCAATGATGTGTGGTATGTTGACTCGGGTGCATCAAACCACATGACAGGTCACGCTGAATGGATGCAGGATGCAAGAAAAATGGAAAAACTAGGATTTGTGGAGACTGGTGATGATACTGCACATCCTATTGTGCAGATTGGCAAAATTCCTTTGTCTATGCAGGATGGGAAAAAGAAATACTTGTCTGATGTATTTCATGTCCCGAACATCACCAAGAACCTGGTTTCTGTTGGTCAAATGGTTGAGTAGGGCTTGCAGGTTAGATTTAATCCTCATGGATGCTTTGTTGAGGATATGAAAAATAACGGTCGCTTGATAGCAAAAGGAAAGAAGAAGGGCAGGATGTTTACGTTGGATGCAGACATGCCTGAATCGAGTGCAGCAATGTTTGCACATGGACCGGTGTAGTTGCAGATATTGATATCTGGCACAAACGCATTGCTCATGTTAATATACAGCGACTAAAATCAATGCAAGCCCAAAATATTGTTGCAGGATTGCCTAAATTCAAGGTTGCAGAAATGCACAAGGTTTGTGAAGCCTGTCAATTTGGGAAACAGGCAAGGAAACCTTTTCCTAGGCATGTTCAAGAGAGTAAAAAACCATTGGAATTAATCCACTCTGATGTGTGGACTACAAAAGCTGCATCTATTGGAGGCTGTCACTATTTTGTCACATTTATTGATGACTTCAGCAGAAAACTGTGGGTGTATTTTATGAAAAAGAAAAGTGAAGTGTTTGGGCACTTCAAAGCTTTCAAAGCTATGGTTGAAAAAGAAACAGGCCTGCAAATAAAATGCCTAAGGTCAGATGGAGGGGGAGAGTACCTCTCAAATGAGTTTGCAAGGTTCTTGCAGGAGCATGGTATAAAGCAGCAATATTCATGGTCATACCCCACAGCAAAATGGAATTGCAGAAAGAAAAAACAGGCATATTGGAGAGGTGTCTCGGGCTATGCTAAATGAAAAAGATCTACAAGATTATTATTGGGCTGAAGCAGTTGCTACAGCAGTCTATATAATGAACAGGACTCCCACTGCAGCAATACATGCATGACGCCAGAGGAGATGTATACTGGTAGGAAACCAGATATTTCTCATTTGAAGATTTTTGGTTGCATTGCTTATGTCCATGTGCCAGATGAGTTGAGGTCCAAGTTGGATCCAAAAGCTGAGAAGTGCATCTTTATTGGTTATTCTCTGCAGCAGAAAGGGTATAGATGCTATAACCCTTCTACACGTAAGTTCACAGTGAGTAGAGATGTTGTTTTTGATGAGATGAGCAGCTGGTATAAACCAGTAAATGTGATGATTGATGTAGATGCACAAAATGGTAATGCTGCACAGAATGCATAGCACCAATCACAAAATATAAGTGGACCTGGAGTGTCCTCTACCAGTGGTTCACATACTTCACCATGGACAAGCAAATTGAGATCAGGAGAATCCCCTCAAAGCAATGCAGATAGTGGTACACAGGTATCACGAAAAGGAAAAGAGAAGGTAGATCAGCCCATGTTTGATGTGAATGCAGGTCACTCTTATGTGGATGGTGAATCCAGTGGCTCAAAACAGAGCATTGATGATGAGTTGGGTATTCCTTCTGTTGTTACACCTGGAGTAAGGAAGACCAGGGATGTTTTGAGAGCACCTGGAAGTGAGCCTATTTTGCACAGGTCTACCAGGGTTAGGTATCCTGTGGATAGGCTGAAATATGATGGATTTACAGCCATTCACTATGCCTATATGGTCAAAGTGATACAGGAACCAGAACCCACTTCTTTTGAGCAAGCCATGGGAAATGAAAAATGGGAGAGAAAGCCATGGATGAAGAAATGGATGCCTTGGATGCTAATGCTACATGGGAATTGGTGCCTTTGCCTAAAGGCAAGAATGCAATTGGCTGTAAGTGGGTTTATAAGATCAAGCACAATGCAGATGGTTCTGTGAATAGATACAAGGCAAGATTAGTTGTCAAGGGGTATGCACAGACATATGGCATTGATTATGAAGAAACTTTCAGCTCGGTTGCAAGGATGGCAACTGTAAGAGCAGCCATTGCTATGGCTGCATCAAAGGGATGTTCTTTACATCAGATGGATGTAAAGAATGCCTTCTTGCATGGTGATTTGCAAGAAGAGGTCTTTATGGAGCAGCCAGCAGGTTATGTTCATGCTATTCATCCTGAGTTTGTTTGCAGGTTGAAGAAAGCCTTGTATGGCTTGAAGCAAGCACCTAGAGCATGGTCTGACAAGATAGGACAGTATCTTGTCACTATTGGCTTTCAGATTTCCAAGGCAGATTTCTCACTCTTTGTGAGAAAAACAGAGAAAGGGATTATGCTGCTGGTCATTTATGTTGATGATTTGATCATCACAGGTGATAGTGATGAAGATATCCTTCATGTGAAAATGCTATTGAGGCAGAAGTTTGAGATGAAGGATTTGGGGGAGCTGCGTTATTTCTTGGGCATTGAGGTGATTAGATCACCAAGTGGGATACAGCTCTTGCAGAGGCAGTATGGATTGGACATGCTGTCCAAATATGGGATGACAGGCTGTAAGCCTATTTCAGTTCCTTTGGAGCAGAATGTGAAGCTGAGCACAGATGCAGGTGAGCTTCTGGAAGACCCTACTATGTACAGACGCATAGTAGGAAGTCTGATTTACATGACTATTACCAGGCCAGATTTGAGCTATGTTGTTGGGTTGGTAAGTCAGTTTATGCAGGCTCCAAGGAAACCGCATTTGGATGCGGCTAGACGCATACTCAGGTATGTGAAGTCCACATTGCAGTATGGACTATTTTATGAGGCTGGGGTTCAGATACAGTTGCATGGATACACTGATGCTGATTGGGCTGGTAGTATTTCTGATAGACGATCTACCAGTGGATATGTGTTCTCTTTTGGGAGTGCTGCAGTCACTTGGAGCAGCAAGAAACAGCCTCTACAGTTGCCTTGTCGAGCACAGAGGCTGAGTACAGGGGTGCAGCAATGGCTGCATGTGAGGTAGCTTGGTTGCATAAGCTACTCTATGATATGCATCAGTCTACAGATGGGCCGGTTGTCATTTATTGTGACAACATAAGCAGTATACACTTGGAAAAGAACCCAGTCTTTCATGCTAGAACAAAGCACATTGAGGTGCATTATCACTATGTGCGGGAGAAGGTTTTACTAGGTCTTATTGATCTAGTCTATGTCAGCACAGAGGATCAGGTAGCTGACATATTCACGAAAGCATTGGGCGCAGAGAAGCTGTGCAAGTTCAGAGACCTGCTTGGTGTGCAGGAATTGGGATTGAGCTCGAGGGGGAGTGTTGAGATATCGAGCTCCACTCGCGATATGCCAGGATGACCGTTGTGTATTTATGTCACCGACTTGTTAGTTGGAGATGCGGTTGGTACACCGCCCACGAATAATAGCTGGATGACAACTATCCTTATCTACTCTAGTTTGTGGCTCAGTTAGTATGCCACCTTAGTTAGTTGAGTTTGATTTGAGACCCACATATAGGGTTCTTCATCCATCATATTTCAGCCTATCCATAGGATACCTAGCTCTGGTAGACCTGTGCAAAATAGGCTCACTTCTAGGTGCTCTCAAAACATCCCTGGTCTTCCTTACTCTAGGTGTAACAACAGAAGGAATACCCAACTCATCATCAATGCTCTGTTCTGAGCCACTAAATTCACCATCCACATAAGAGTAACCTATTCACATGAAACATGGGCTGATCACCTTCTCTTTTCCTTTTCGTGATACCTGCATACCACTATCTGCATTGCTTTGATGAGATTCTCTTGATCTCAATCTGCCTGTCCATGGCGAAGTATGTGAACCACTGCTGGAGGAAACTGCAGGTCCATTGATATTTTGTGACTATTGCATTGAATTTTGTGCATCATTACCATTTTGTGCATCTACATCAATCATCACATTTACTGGTTTATACCAACTGCTCATCTCATCAAAAACAACATCTCTGCTCATTGTAAACTTATGAGTAGAAGGGTTATAGCATCTATACCCTTTCTGCTGCAGAGAATAACCAATAAAGACGCACTTCTCAGCTTTTGGATCCAACTTGGACCTCAACTCATCTGTAGGCAATGCAACCAAAAATTTTCAAATGAGAAATGTATGGTTTCCTACTAGTATACATCTCCTTTGGCGTCATGCTATATATTGCTGTAGTGGGAGTCCTGTTCATTATGTAAACTGCTGTAGCAACTGCTTCAGCCCAATAATAATTTGGTAGATCTTTCTCATTTAGCATGGCCCGAGATACCTCTCCAATATGCCTGTTTTTCCTTTCTGCAAGTCCATTTTGCTGTGGGGTATGACTGCATGAATATTGCTGCTTTATGCCATGCTCCTGTAGGAACCTTGCAAATTCATTTGAGAGGTACTCTCCCCCTCCATCTGACCTTAGGCATTTTATTTGCAGGCCTGTTTCTTTTTCAACCATAGCTTTAAAAGCTTTGAAGTGCCCAAACACTTCACTTTTCTTTTTCATAAAATACACTCAAAATTTTCTGCTGAAGTCATCAATAAAAGTGACAAAATAGAGACAGCCTCTAATAGATGCAGCTTTAGTAGTCCACACATCAGAGTGGATTAATTCCAATGGCTTTTTACTCTCTTGAACATGCCTAGGAAATGGTTTCCTTACCTATTTTCCAAATTGATAGGCTTTACAAACCTTTTGCATTTCTGCAACCTTGAATTTAGGCAATCTTGCAACAATATTTTGGGCTTGCATTGATTTAAGTCATTGTATATTAACATGACCAATGCGTTTATGCCAGATATCAATATCTGCAACTACACCGGTCCCATGTGCAAACATTGCTGCACTCAATTCAGGCATGTCCGCATCCAACGTAAACATCCTGCCCTTCTTCTTTCCTTTTGCTATCAAGCGACCGTTATTTTTCATATCCTCAACAAAGCATCCATGAGGATTAAATCTAACCTGCAAGCCCTGCTCAACCATTTGACCAACATAAACTAGGTTCTTGGTGATGTTCGGGACATGAAATACATCAGACAGGTATTTCTTTTTCCCATCCTGCATAGACAAAGGAATTTTACCAATCTGCACAATAGGATGTGCAGTATCATCACCAGTCTCCACAAATCCTGGTTTTTCCATTTTCCTTGCATCCTGCATCCATTCTACATGACCTGTCATGTGGTTTGATGCACCTAAGTCAACATACCACACATCATTTCGTTCTTCTGCACTTGTCACAAAATTGGTCATATGCTGCACCATAAATAGATGCTCATTTTTGTCATCACCCTGTCTACTAGAAGATGCATAATTGCCTTGCTGCAATTTTCCATTCATGATGTCATTCTACTTTTTGTAGCAGTCCTTAGCCATATGACCCATTTCACCATAGTAGTAGCATTCAACATTGTTGCTTGCATTTTGGCCTCTCTGCCATCCACCACGGTCTCTTTGGCTCCCCCTGCCTCTAGAGTTACCACGTCCTCCTGCATAGAACTAGTTTTCTTGAGTTTGCTGCATATTCTGATTTCTACCACAGCCTGCAGATCAGCCTCCTCTACCTCTACCTCTACCGCTTCTAGCATTTGAGTAGAAGACAGTTTCTTTTGAAGTTCCTCCTAAAGAAGATGCACCCCCATTTCTCTGCTCTTCAGAAATTAGAAGAGCAAACAACTCTTCAAAATCATGAAATTTTTCACGGACGGCAATGGATGTCTGGAACTGTGCATAATCCTTTCCTAGACCATTCAAGGTCATAGAAACTAGATCATCATCTTCCACTGGCGCCAATGGAAGCAAGTGCATCTGCAATTTTCTTCACCTTCATGTGGTAGTCATTGATGCTTAAATTTTATCTCTGCACATTGTGCAACTCCTGTTTGAGCTACATTTTCCTGGCTTGTGTATTTGTGTTATACATTTTTGCCAAAGTATCCCATGCCTCCTTTAGCGTACTTGCATCCTGAATATGCATAATCATAGAATTTGAAATACTGATAGACAGCCAGTACATAACTTTTCTGGCTCTCTCATGCCATCCTTTAAATGCCTACATTTCCTGTTGATTGGGAACATTAGGAAGAACTAGTTCTTCTTCATTTCCTATAATAAACTCCCAATAGCCTTTTCCCATAAGGAAATTTGTCATTCTAAACTTCCATGCCTGGAAGTTGTTCTTGTCAAGCTTTTCTGTGACAATCTGTGAAAGAGAATCAGACGCCATTAGAGAACACTGCAAAATATTCTGTCACTGCGAAAAACCTACACCATGCCAACACTCAGTGTTGGATGGGACTCCAACTTTGCAAGAGCATGAAAGCCATTGGGTTTAGGACTTGTGCAAATTTTGAGCCCGATCAGACACACCGACATGCAAATCCTAATGACCCTTTCCTTATTTTGCTCCTTCACTTATTCAACAAGGTGCATAGAGTGAAAATGGGCCCTTTGACCTCGCCGTGCCCACATCCAGTGTCGGATCGGACTCAAACTTTGCAAGAGCATGGAAACCATAGGGTTTAGGACTTGTGCAAATTTTAAGCCGAACACATGGACATGCAAATCCTAATGACCCATTCCTTATTTTGCTCCTTCACAGATGGAACGAGGTGCATAGGGTGAAAATGGACCCTCTAACCTCGCCGTGCCCACATATAGTGTAGGATGGGACTCAAACTTTACATGAGCATAGAAACCATAGGGTTTAGTACCTGCACAAATTTTAAGCCTAATGGGACACATGCACATGAAATCCCAATGACCCATTTCTTATTTTGCTCCTTCACAAATGTAACGAGGTGCATAAGGTGAAAATGGGACTTATAACCTCGCCATGCCCACATACGATGTCAGATGTGACTCAAACTTTGCAAGAGGATGGAGAGCATAGGGTTGAGGACATGTGAAAATTCTGAGCCTGATCAGACACATGAACATGGAAATACTAATGATCAATACCTTATTATGCTCTTTCATTCATGCAACGAGGTGCATAGAGTGAAAATGGGCACTCTGACCTCGCCATGCCCCCATCTCGATGTCGGATAGGACTCAAACTTTGCAAGAGCATTGAAGCCATTGGTTTTAGTACCTCTGCAAATTTTGAGCCCGATCAGACAAATGGACATGCAAATTCTCATGACCAATACCTTATTTTGTTCCTTCACAGATCCAACGAGGTGCAGAGTGAAAATGGGCCCTCTAACCTCACCGTGCTCATGTATGCTATCAGATGGGACTCAAAATTTGCAAGAGCATGGAAACCATAGGGTTTAGGACCAGGTTTAGGACCATCAGACACATGGGCATGTTGAGATATCGAGCTCCACTCGCGATATGCCAGGGTGACCGTTGTGCATTTATGTCACCGACTTGTTAGCTATAGATGCGGTTGGTACACTACCCACGAATAATAGCTGGATGACAGCTATCCTTATCGACTCTAGTTCATGGCTCAGTTAGTATGCCACCTTAGTTAGTTGAGTTTGGTTTGAGACCCACATATAGGGTTCTTCTATTTCTTTGTACTAGAGTTTTTTTTGGCTTTCACAACTAAGAAGAGGAAAACTGTTTTCAGCCTCCAAATTTGTGTGTATTCCCCCATTGTGTATGTGAGAAAGCCGTATGTGAGACTCCTTCCCTCTCTCCCACTATCTTCACATGGTATCAGAGCCTTGTTTGTGGTAAAAAGCTCAAGAAAGCAAACCAAATTCGTGGCATCCTGGTAACAGGACCAGTGTTGCTTTCCTATTTCGAGTTTGGGAGCAAATCTCTGTAGGTAGCACAGCCAGAAGTGCAAGAGTGCACTGTCTCAGATTGAGACGCCCTTCGCGGTGTGGCGAGAGGGCATTATATGCTATGTTTCTGATTCGAGGCCATTTCGGGGCCCGTTTTGAAGGTGGAAGTTCTTCGAAGGCACTCAGAAAAAGGCCCTGTTTTTGCTGTGCGACCACTCATCTGCTGGTCGATGAAAAGTTACCGTAAAAATTGCATCGTATGCCTGTGTGCAGAGATATTGGGAGTTGCAGAATCATGCTTGTTGCCTGTTGATGCAAAATCATCACTAGGAAGTGACTGTGTGGTCAAATACCCCTTTCGTCAGTTTTGCAGATCTGCCCATGTGAGGCAAAAGCTGTGTTGAGGGCCCATTTTGACTCTATGCACTTCGTTGCATCTGTGAAGGAGAAAAATAATGAATGGGTCATTGGGATTTGCATGTCAATGTGTCTGATAGAGCTCAATATTTGCACATGTCCTAAACCCAATGGTTTCCATACTCTTGCAAAGTTTGAGTCCCATCCGACACTAGATGTGGGCACGGTGAGGTCAGAGGGCACATTTTCACTCTATGCACCTCGTTGCATCAATGAAGGAGCAAAATAAGGTATTGGTCATTAGTATTTGCATGTCCATGTGTCTGATCGAGCTCAATATTTGCACAGGTCCTAAACCCTATGATTTCCATGCTCTTGCAAATTTGAGTCACATCCGACACTGTATATGGGCACGGCAAGGTTAGAAGGCCCATTTTCACCCTATGCACCTCGTTGCGTGTATGAAGGAGTGGGTCATTGGGATTTGCATGTGCATGTGTTCCATCGAACTCAAAATTTGCACAGGTCCTAGACCCTATGGTTTCTATTCTCTTGCAAAGTTTGAGTCCCATCCGACACCATATGTGGGCACGGTGAGGTCAAAGGGCCCATTTTCACCCTATGCACTTCATGAAGGAGCAAAATAAGGAATGGGTCATTGGGATTTCATGTCCATGTGTTTGATTGGGCTCAAAATTTGCATAGGTCCATGATCTTGTAAACTTTGAGTCCCATCCAACACTAGGTGTGGGCAGGTGAGGTCAGAGGGCCCATTTTCACTCTATGCAACTCATTGCATTATTGAAGGAGCAAAATAAGGTATTGGTCATGAGGATTTGCATGTCCATTTGTCCGATCGGGCTAAAAATTTGTAGAGGTACTAAACCCAATGGCTTTGCTGCTCTTGCAAATTTTGAGTCCTATCCGACAATGAGATGTGGGCATGGCGAGGTCAGAGGGCCCATTTTCACTCTATGCACCTCATTGCATGAATGAAAGAGCATAATAAGGTATTGATCATTAGTATTTCCATGTTCATGTGTCTAATTAGGCTCAAAATTTTCACATGTCCTAAACCCTATGCTCTCCATCCTCTTGCAAAGTTTGAGTCACATCCGACACTATATGTGGGCACGGTGAGGTCATAAGGCCCATTTTCACCCTATGCACCTCATTACATTTGTGAAGGAGAAAAATAAGGAATGGGTCATTGGGATTTGCATGTGCATGTGTCCCATCGGGCTCAAAAATTTCAAAGGTACTAAACCCTATGGTTTCTATGCTCATGCAAAGTTTGAGTCCCGTCCTACACTGTATGTTGGCACAGCGAGGTCAGAGGTTCCATTTTCACCCTATGCACCTCGTTGCATCTGTGAAGGAGCAAAATAAGGAATGGGTCATTGGGATTTGCATGTCCATGTGTTCATCGGGCTTAAAATTTGCACAAGTCCTAAACCCTATGGTTTCCATGCTCTTGCAAAGTTTGAGTCTGATCCGGCATTGGATGTGGGCACGGCGATGTCAAAGGGCCCATTTTCACTCTATGCACCTCGTTGCATAAGTGAAGGAGCAAAATAAGGAAAGGGTCATTAGCATTTGCATCTCGGTGTGTCCGATTGGGCTCAAAATTTGCGTTGGGGTCCTAAACCCAATGGTTTTCATGCTCTTGCAAAGGTTGAGTCCCATCTGACACCGAGTGTTGGCGTGGTGTAGGTCAGAGGGCCTATTTTGAATTTATAGACCTCGTTGCATCTATGAAGGAGTGAAATAAGGAATAGCTCGTACCATGTGTGTTCGAGTTATGTATGGTTTTTCTTTCTTGACATGAATAAATCAAAGTTCTTATGTATGTAAATTTTTCGTGAAAAAAGATATTTAAAAATCTTCTCTTATTGAAAAGAATGAGTCCTTTTTATTTAAATTATGGGCTTAGACTAGCTAATCCAATTATGGTTTGAATTCTTCACAAAATACTAGCACCACATAATCTAGATGTGGGGAGATGCTGGCTCTCACTACAAGCATTTGCACCAATCACAATGGTTATTTCAACAAAAATCACATGCATGTTTTTAAAAAATACTAAAAAATTTTCAACCTATTGCAAATACTATTATGGTTATGAAGGATGTATCTTATGCCTTTGAAGGATGTATCTTGGATTACAGATAATATATTCAAACTATTTTAAAAACATAAAATAATTACTATGCACATATGGAAGCAATTGTCATTTGAAAGTGTACTACTTGATCTTTGAGGCAATCAATTGAAAACTTTGCTATGGTTTTGGGGGTTTCCAATACTATGTTGTAAGGGTCAATGCATGATTAGGTGTAGCCAATCATGAAACTATTTAGGGGTAGCTTTGGGGTCACGATGTGATGTGCTGGTGCACAAGATTTTGAATTTCGGACAGACTTGTGCTCTCATCGAAATATTTCCCGACGTAATGATTATCGCACTGGCATAATAATGAGACAATCTGTCAAAATTTGTTGTTTTTGAACACTACAGAGCTCATTACATATCACTACATGAGTAGTTCTGCCCTCCTTCCCACAATCTCTATGATGTATCTTTGTGCATCAGACTATCCACAGTCTATCCTGTCATCTACCCGTAGCTCGCCACTTGTCATCTACCTGCAGCTTGGCACCTTTCATCTATGGGTAGCTTTTCCACGTTGATCTAGATTTGCGAACAATCACATTGACAAGGAGTGACCACCACGATGGTTGTAGCTACTTCTAAGCTAAAGAAAATGTATTTACCTTAATTAATTGTGTCACATGTGAACCATGTTGGAGTCCCACAATTATTCATATATTTCACATCGAGGGGTTCCCTTCCATGTCGATATGGCCCTTGAGGGGTCTCCTTTAGGGGCAAGAGCCATACAAACATGCCACATATGTCCAATGGCATGTCGATATGGCCCTTGCCCCTAAAGGGGACTCGTCAAGGGCCATATCAAAAATCACATTTTTAAATAGCTTAATTTATAGTTTTAGCTTGCCATCGAGTAGGTTTAAAGCCAGCCAAGTGGTTGGAACACCATGTTTTTATAGTATAATGAGAGTGCAATTAATAGTTTAAAACAAGTGGTTAAAGTTAGTCCTAAACTAAGGAAATGTATTGCCTTTTGCAACCATTGTGGTGATTATATTTTAGTGTGGGTTTGCAGGTAATACTAAACTAAGAAAGATGTATTTCCATGTAACCACCACCATGGTGGTTCTTGAAACTATTCTAATGCTACTTGTAGCTAACCCTAAAACCAAGGAAAATTACTTTCTTGTGCAACCACCACATTGGTTATATTTTAGTGCGGGTTGCAGTTGTTCCTAACCAAGGAAAATGTATTTTCTTGCAATCACTTTTCAATGAGGACATAAAATCGCATACAAGCCTATTCAAATAATCACGAAGGAGCCACTATGCTGGTGACTGATAATTAAGTGGCAAGTAATTTCATCCAAATAATCATGAAGTTAGTTGCCAAGCCGGTGACTGATAAGGGTGTTTACAACTGGCGCATCTTGGGCACGACCCACAAATCATGGATGGGCAAGTTTGCCAGTAATCACCCTTAGAGCATATGCAAGCTCGATTGTCCATCCAAATAATCATGAAGGATCCACCATGTCGGTGACTGGTACTTAAGTGGTAATTAAATCGCATGCAAGCTTGATGGTGGGGTTAGTGCCATCATGAGCCCCATTCAATTAATAAAATTTGAGCCACCAATAATCACATGCCACCCATACAAATAATCATGAAGGAGCCACTGTGGTGGTTGGTAATTAATTGCACTCTAGTTAATCACATGCACATTAATTTTTTTGGGGGAAAAAGACTTATGGTTTAGTTGCCAATTTGAGCCTCAACCAACCACTATAGTGGCCCTCACTTGAGTGAGACCATCATGGTGGCCTTCACTTTATTTAAGCCTCCACTATTTCATTTCATTCACCATTTTCAACTTCTTTTACTATTTCATCTAGACCATTTAAAATGGAACTAAAAAAAAAAACCACTCTTAAAAGAACAAATCAAAACAACAAAGTAAGACTCTCCAAACCACTCTAAACTCTCCAAGATGTGCTAATGCTATTAATAAACATATTTTGAGAGTTTCAAAACTATAAAATTTGGTAGATATGGCATCACAAGATTCTGCAGATGCATGCATGGCACAAACATGCCCTTGGTTCATCGATGGAAGGCCATTGGTACATATGATGACATGGGTGCACTGCATGTGCACATGTGGCACATACATGACCATGGGGCTTTTGGTTCATTTGTGTCGGTGTGGGATTCACACTGTGGCTATTGACAAAGGGAATAGAGAGGGAAAGGAAAGGGGAAGGGAAGGGGAGGGGAGGGGGAAGGGAAGGGGAAGGGGGAGGGAAGGAAAGGGGTAAGGGAAAGGGAAGCAAGGGGGAAGGGAATGGAAGGCGAAAGGAAAGGGAAGAGAAGGGGAAGAGGAAGGGAAGGGAAGGGGGAAGGGAAGGGGAGGGGGAGAGACAAGGGAAGGAAGGGGGAAGGGGAGGGGAGGGTAGGGGGAAGGGAAGGGGAAGGGGAAGGGAAGGAAGGGGAAAGGGGAAGGGAAGAAAGGGGGAAGGGAAGGGAAGGGAAGGGGAGGGTGAGGGTGAGGAAGGGGGAAGGGGAGGGGAAGGGGAAGTGGAGAAAGGGGGGAGGGGAGGGGAGAAAGGGGGGAGGGAGATGGGGGAGGGGAGGAGAGAGGATGGGGGAAGGGGAAGGGGAAGGGGAAGGGGAAAGGGAAAGGAAGGGGGAAGGGGAGGGGAGTGCAAGGAGGAAGGAGGGGAGAGAGTTTGGCTTTCCTCCTCCTCCTCTCTCCACCTTCGCTCTCTCCTTTTTTCGTTCCTCCTCCCCCTCACTCCACTCTTCCCTCTCTCTCCATCCTTATTTGTTGTAGGTGGTGGCAGCCCACCCCTCTCTCCTCCTCTCTCCACCTTCCCTCTCTCCCAAGACTATCCCCCTCCTCCTCCTTCTTGCATTGCCATAGCTATGCCAAAAACTCCCCCATTTCCTCTCCCTCCTCGGAGGGGAAAGAGGAAGGCAAAGGGAAGGGGAAGGGAGGGTGAGGAAGGGGGAAGGGCAAGTGAGGGGAGGGGAAGGGGAGGAAGGGGGAGGGGAAGGGAGAAGAGGAAGGGGAAGGGTCATTGGGGACGATAGTGTCCCTTCTCTTGACATTCATAACAGGTAACATTGCTTTTATCCCTAGGCTTATCCTCAGTTTGTGGAGCCCTAGGTGGCTGGCATTCACTAAGTGCAACTTTAAAGTAGCAAATTCTGCCATCAATTGTGCAATATTATGATCCAGTGAGGGAGCAAATACCTGGGATGTTGAGGCTACCTCTACCCGATATGCTGTCTTTGAAATTACTGGGATTTTTGCTTAGAACCTTTCCACGCAAGGTTCTGGAAGCCAGGAAAGCTTCCCAATGGAAGAGAACTACAAAGAAGAGAGGGGCTAAGGCTCAAGGGAAAGGAGAGACATAGAAGGAGCTAGATACAAGGCAACGGCAAGGCTACAAGGAGAAAATGAGATGCTTGAGAGAGAGGGGAGGGGCTTCTTTTATAATGCAATTCTCACCTTCCTTCACCCTGTTACATTTGCTGGCAGTAGAGTCTTTCACCCCTTTGTGACATAAGGGCATGGGTCACTATCAATTTTCCTTTTAGGAGGATTTTGACAAGTGTCCCCAAAAGATGCTTCTTTGTCCTTTTGAGTAGAAAAGTCAATAGTCCTCTCACATGGAGCCCAAGAGGACCCTCCTCTTTTCCACATGTCAACATCCTCCACATTCTACATAAGAATTCTAGAAGGATTCCTTTTGACTCCACACTCCTCCACACTTTTCCTCATGCCCTCCACATGCTCTCCATGTGCACTCCCTATTATTTTAGTACATTATTGAGTCCATGTAGGCTTTTGGCCCACTCTAAATATATGACTCATTTCTATTTCCCAATTACAAAGCAAATAATATATCTCCCAAACCATTCTATCCCTATACCAAGGTATTTATATTTCATACCCGTGGTATTTACAATGATGCACTCCACTCATGATCACATTTGCAATCATTTTCACTAATTATTTTAATTAGTGTCAAACCCACATTGATGATTACATGAAATAAAGTAGTTGACATCAAAAGATTGACAAGTCGCAACGAGAGTAGCCACAAAGAGCCGTCTTCCGCCACTAACTTCTCCATCACGCTTATTGGTTCTTTGTCTCCGTGGCTAGCTTTTGTCACCTTGTGGGCCCTACAAATCCTCCCACAGGTTTCAAAACAAAATATCATTTTTTGTTGTCACATCTTCCCCCCCCCCAGCAAATCCCCATGCTTGGTATGGGGGTTTGCTGGCCATGGTATTCGTGGATAAAACACTTTTAACTGGTACTCATTGGCACGTCCAGGGACCTCTTGACCATTTGCATCTTCCAAAAGATAAGTGTTATTTTTAAACTTTTTCTTCACCCTGAAGGGACCTTCCCAGTGCCGAAGGAGTTTCTTGTCTAGCCGCTTCTCCACACGACCATCAAACTTCATGACCAAGCTTCCTTCTTTGAGTTCTAGCCTCTTATTCTTCTTGGTAAGAGCATCATGCCTTGCTTTGTGACATTGTTGTGCTGCCTCCAAATGTTGAAGTGCTTGAAGCCACTTCTCATCCAAGGTCTCCGGTTGTACTAGACATTGGGCATGTGTTTCTTCTTGGTTGCACAATCGAGAAAAAGATGTGTGAAGGCTTGAGATTTCCAATTCTATTGGCAAGATGGCCTCCACTCCATAAACTAGCTGAAAAGGTGTGAAACCAAGGGAGAGCTTATGAGTGGTTCTATAAGCCCACAAAACCTCTGGTATATGCACATCCCACTTTCTTTTCATGGTGTTTACTAGCTTAAACAAGGCCCACAATGCAAACCATTAGTTTTTTCCACAAGACCATTGTATTGGGGATAATATGGAGTTGATAGGACATGATTTATTTTCAATTTGTGCACTAAAGATTCAATCAAGTCATTCCTAAAAGACCTCCCTCGATCTGTAAGGATTTCAAAAGGGTAACCAAAATGGGCGCATATAAACTCCTTGAGAAATGATGCCATCGTTGTTGCTTTGTTGTTGACAGTAGCTTTTGCTTCCACCCATCTAGTTGCATAATCAGTTGCAACTAATATATAATACTTCCCTTGTGAAGAACGAGGAAGGGGGCCAACAAAATTCAAACCCCATCTCTCAAATGGACCATATGCTGGAATGGGATTTAAGGGCCCATGAACCAATTGCTTGCATCCATATGCTTGGCATACCTCACAACTTCGGCACCACTCATGGACATCTTTGTTGAGTCGGGGCCAATAATACCCTGTGTTAAGGATCTTTCGAGTAGTGCTAGCTGAAGCAAAGTGACTTGAACCTTCATGACACAAGTCCATAATCTCTTTAGATTCTTCCAAGCTCACTACTCTCCTAAGAACCTTATCTTTCCAAGCCTTCCTTGTGAGCCTCTGCTTTTGTTGAGGGGTCAATCCATGAGGAAAATGTCCTTCATCCAAGTAATATTGAACATCTTGGAGCTCTGGCCAACCTGTATCTATCAATGCAAGAGTAACTTTAGTGAAAGAAGCCATAGCTTTAGTAGCCATCTCATCAGCTTGATGATTATCTTTTCTTTGAATATGCACAAACTTGCAAAACTCAAAAGCTTCCTTTAACTCCATCGCTCTTTTATAAAGATCTTGTAGATTAGGACTCCGTGCCTTATAAACACCTTTCATTTACCTAATGATGAGTTGAGAGTCTCCTTTAACCTCTACCTCTTTCACTCCTTCCTTTAGGTAATCTTCTAATCCACAGATCAATGCATTGTACTCAGCCACAATATTTGATATTGCTTTAGGAAATTGCCTCTACCCTTGGCCCATACCTCTTTGCCTTCTCGATCAAATAGAATTATCCCCCCAGCCCCACATTTCCTAGAAGGGCTAAAGGCTCCATCAAAATGCAACTTGAAAGCTATTGGCGGGGTCTCCAACTCTTCATCTAAGTCTTCCTTTGCCTTTGTTACTTCTTCTTCCTCCTTACCTGTAAGCAAATTTGCTTGAGAAGCTCTAGTGGTGCTTTCTGTAATAAAAGTGAAAGAGAA
Organism: Dipteris shenzhenensis; assembly: GCF_047967505.1. NCBI lineage: Eukaryota > Viridiplantae > Streptophyta > Polypodiopsida > Gleicheniales > Dipteridaceae > Dipteris > Dipteris shenzhenensis. The sequence goes on along the minus strand of NC_141620.1, from coordinate 17,222,398 downwards.
CTCTTGAAGCTCACAAATCCACTTAGCAAACTTTCCAGTAGGATTGGGTTTGCGAACCAAAAATTGTAAAGCAAGTTGAGACGTAAGGAAGAAAAAAGGGCGGGGCAGCAAATATGACCTAAAATTCTTCACTGCAAAGACCAAAGATAAACCTTTTTTCTCCATTTCATGGTACCTCTCCTCAGCCTTCGTGAGTTGCTGACTTGCATAATACACTGGTTGCATGCGTCCTTGCTCACCCTTCTGAAGTAGTATAGCTCCCATTGAATGAGTTGACATACTTGGATTCACATAGAAACATCCTCCCACCTAGGAGGCTGCATACCATTTCAGGATGAGATATTGGATCAAGTCGCAAGCCATGAAATATATTCAGTATGTGATGGGTACTTCGAATACTTCCAAATTCGGATTTGTGAGGAAGATCAAAGGAAGACTTCATTTGCTACACCATGGGGGGTGTATGCATATAGGGTGATGCCATTTGGTTTAACTAATGGACCAGCAACTTTCCAATGTTTCATGAGCCAGGTATTTGCACCCTACTTGGGAAAGTTCATAAGAGTGTTTTTGGATGATTTTTGCATTTATTCAAGCCATGTGGATCACTTGGAAAAGTTGAGGATTGCATTGAAAAGTATTGATGATGCAAAAGGTTGCCTTAATCCTGCAAAATACCATTTGGCCAGGAAGAAGGTGGCTCTGTTAGGACATGTTATCTCAAAGGAAGGTATAGAAATAGATCCTGAGAAGGTACAAGCAATCATGGCCCTTCCACCACCTAGTAATGTCAGAGAGGTGAGGGGCATTTGGGGTAAAACAAAGTATTACCAGTGCTTTGTTGATATGTTTTCTGAAAAGATGTATCCTATAAATTTATTAACAAAGAAAAATGCATCTTTCCAATGGGGACCAGAGCAAGATGAGGCATTTTGTTTGCTTAAAGAATGCATGAGCCAAAGGGAAAATAATCCCTCTTTGTGCATGCATTCAGAGGGAAAAAGTCCACACAAACACGCCATTTCTTTCCTTTCTTGGGAGTAACCAGCACTGGAGAAACCCACTCTGAATTCTCAACTGGAAAAATAAACCCATCTTGGAACAAGTTAGTTACCTTCTTCTTGACACTTCTGCTTGCAACTGTCTAAGCTGTTGCACCACTGGCTTGCTTTGAGGTTTCAAGTCAATTTTGTGCTCCACCAAGGTAACTTGGCGCACTTGTAACTATTTGCAAACAGATTAGGAAACCCATCAAGCATCTCTAGGTATTCATCTCTTTCAGTACCTGTTATAGTCTCATCAAGAAGAATCTCATTTTGTTGGCAAAGACTAGTGCGATCCACCACTTCCTCATAGATGGTTGAAGATGATTCTCCTTTTTGAAGCTCCATTTCCTTGATTGTTCCCCCAATCAACACCAAGGAAAAGACCAAACACCACTCCTTCCACCTCTCCTGAGATGGACTCCTTGGAGGTGCCACTTGTCTCATGATCGGATGACTCGGACTCTGAGCTCTCGAAAGTTGAAGTTTCCTCTTTTACCACCTTCTTGTGGCGACTCTTGATATTGTAGCGGACCTTCCTATTCCCTCCTTGGAGAATAAGATAACCTGTCTCCCACTTTTGTACTGCCTTCACTTGATGGAGCCAAGGCCTTCCCAAGATCAATGGGTAAACCCTAGCATCTGGTTTTGTAGGAATTACCAAATTCTTCACAACTCCTAGAGTTTTCACTCTAGTATTATCAGCCAACTTAATGCGATAAGGAGAGTTAACAGAAGATAACTTCAAATTAGCATCTTTCATTGTCTTTTCACTCATGACATTTATCGATGCACCCCCATCAATGTATGCATTAGAAATAGTCTGGCCATCTATGATAACATCAACAACAGCTACATCATCTCCCACATCTATGTCTACCTTTTGTGCCATAGGTGTCCCATTATCCTTTTTCTTAGACTCCCTAGTGCTAGCCTTCCTAAGTTTTGGAGAGAGTGCCAAAAGCTACCCGAATGTGATTTGTGCAGTCTTCTCTCTAAGGTCTGTCAATAGATCATAACTAAGAGTCCCTTGTCCAAGAGGAAAATCAGATTGTCCAATCTTTCTTTGGGATGACTTTTTCTTCTTATGTTTCCGTTCTTTCTCTTCCTCCTCTTCCTCGTCACTCCTAGTTTTATGACTTCTTGTCATCAATGGCATCAAAGTTTCTTCCTCATCTTCCTCCCCTGAACATGTTCTTTTTAAGAGTACTACACTCTTGTCTTCTCTTTTTTTTCAATTTTGGACATTCGGGACGATAGTGTCTCTTCTCTTGACATTCATAACAGGTAACATTGCTTTTATCCCTAGGCTTATCCTCGATTTGTGGAGCCCTAGGTGGCTTGGCATTCACTAAGTGCAACTTTAAATCAGCAAATTCTGCCATCAATTGTGCAATATTATGATCCAGTGAGGGAGCAGATACCTGGGATGTTGAGGCTACCTCTACCCGATGTGCCGGAGTCATGACACTTATAGATGGCTGAAATGCGGACTCAATTTGATGGGCCGCCTCCTTCAAAGCAATGCAAAGAGCCTCTTTGAAATTACTGGGATTTTTGCTTAGAACCTTTCCACGCAAGGTAGAATCCAAACCATAAATAAATTTGCTCATCTTGAGATGTTCCATTGCCAATGAACCTTTAGAATCTCCCGTAGAAGATGAGAAGACTCAACCACATGCAAAGCAACTTGTTGGTACTTGATGAATAAATCCACATACCTCATAGCGAAGGTCGAAAGTGACTCTCCTTCCTTTTGGGAAATCTTCTCTAGCTGCAATAACAAGGAATTTGGTGACTCCAATGTCCCAAATCTCTCCTTCATTGCCTCGACCAAGCTTTCGCAGTCATCCTTGATATCTTTTGGCAAGGCCTCGTACCAAGTTAAGGCCACACCCTCCAAGAAATCTGGAAGTATCTTAGCACGTTCCTTCATAGACCAACCAGTCAAGTGGTATGCTCAATTGAATTGTCGAAGGTAACTCCTCGGGTCTTCTCCTTTTGATCCACGGAACATTGGAATGCTGTACATCTTGCACAAAAAATGAGCACAAAGAAGAAAGCCCTTGCTTGTAAACAAGCTGAGATCATGAGGTTATGATAGGAAAATCCTAGGCAAAACCTACCCGGCATCTCCAGCAAAAGATGTGACACATAATTTTGGGGCTTAATTCTAGTCACTTCTTAGCATCAAAAGAACAAGAGGGAAAGGAAAATAGACGAATCAAAGCAAGATAAATATATAAACATCAAAGGTGAGATCATAGTTTAACATGGGAAAGAAGAAAGGTTGAGGGGAAGCATTGATTTCTGCCAAGCGTTCGGCGCCAAACATAAGAGCAAGCATCTGTTGGAAGAAAATTTTCATACTAAGAACTACATGGATGGAAGTGAAGGGGCTGAATTCGTAGGGCACATTCTGACGTATGGGGTTGTTGGGTCGTATCATCTTGATAAAGCTCAAAGAACCCACAATTTTGGAAATAAAAATACAGCTGTGATAGCATGGAAATAGCTCTCCCTTTCACCCTCAAAACCAATAACAAAGAATGCATGCTTGTAGGGTTTGAAAAGACAAGAATGTTGACATATACTTCATGAAAAATGGAACAAGAGATGAGAAGTTAGGACCATTTTAATAACAGACTCCAAAACTATCATGCTTAATGAGCACTACACCTCAAATCGACCCAAGGTCGATTTCATGTATGTGATTTTTTTCAAGAAAACAATTTATTGTGTGTTTTTAACGTATCTAGGTAATTCCTGAATCAACCCTAGGTCAATTTGGAAGGTTCAAATTTCACAATTTCAAATTTGAATTATTTCTTTTTTTCCCAAGAATTTTTTTTTCTTGTGTATTTTATCATATCTAGATAATTCTAAATCGACCCTAGGTCGATTTGGAATGTTCAAATTTCAAATTTCAAAATTTAAAATTGAAGTGGAAATTTCAAATTCAAAATTTCATTCTCAAATTTGAATTTTGAATTAGTACTTATATTTCAAACTTCATTTTCATTCCCAAATTTCAAACCTTGGTCTCCTGCTCTCTGTGGTTTCTACCATGACGATGACCACGACAATGATTGTGGCTGCAAAACAGAAGTTGGATGGGCTGCGAGTTCATTCGAAACAATTAAAGGTGGAGGAATCAGCAAACGTTGCCAAACAAGAGGTGAGTGAAAGTAGAGCCAACACTAAGGTACCGCATCAAGGCTCCTACTTTGACAACAGCAAACGAAAATTGTTTTTGGATCCTCCTGCAAGGTTTCCATTCAAATGAGAGGAAGAGGCCTCTCATTTCAAAACTTGCTAAGAACTTGTATGCAAGAGGAAGAGGAAGGTGCCTTGCTAAGAACTTGTATGCAGAAGATGACCTCTCAGGCCTCTTCTTTTGTAGTATTTCATTCGCAAATAGATTCATAGGAAAGAAAGAACTGAAAATCATTTCAAAACAAAAAGAATCACCTAATGTCTATCTTCTTAAGTGATTCGCTTCACGATCTCTCTCTTGATCTCTTCACAATTTGTCCCTCTGCATTAGTCAATGGAACGATTAAACTTTTTTTGTTGCAAGTGCAGGTTTTTTGAAGATCTACAATTGTAAAGAAGAGGTTTGCAAGCTTACCTAGAAAGTTCCACGAAACACAAGTACCAGTCACCAAGTAAGCTTTCCATCTCTTAGAATCTCACAATCTTGAGATGAGAAATTGAAAACTCAAAACCTAAAATTGAATTTGAAATACTAGTGAGACATGAAAGTCATCATCAAGTAGGAGGCCACAGAGAGCAGGAGACCATTGTACAAGACCATCATTTGTCGTTGTAGAAGACCATCATCATTGCAGAAGGCCATAGAGAAGAGAGGCACAGATCCAAAGCTCTGTGTAGACAAAGAGAGGCACAAATCTGAAGCTCTGTGTAGACAGAGAGGCATAGATCCAAAGCTCTGTGTAGACAGAGAGGCGCAGATTCAAAGCTCTTTGCAAAGAGCGAGCAAGAAGGAGCGAACATATAGCAGCGGAGAGAGGGCAATGAGAGAGGGCAAGCAAGGGAGGGCAAGCGAGGGAGGGAGGGCAGCGAGGGAGAGAGGCAACAGGTAGGAGGCAGCGAGGGAAGGGAGGTAGCGCATAGGAGGAAGAGAGGATGAGGATTAGGGTAGGCTAACATAGGTTGCGTAGGCTGATGTAGGAGGAAGAGAGCATGAGGATTAGGGTAGGCTAACGTAGGTTGGGTAGGCTGATGTAGGAGGAAGAGAGGAGCATAAGGATTAGGATAGGCTAACATTGCTAGGAGGGTAGGTTGAGTTAGGGTAGGGATTTTCTCCCCCCTCTTGCTTTTCCCCCCCTATGAAATTTTAACAGATCTTCTCTCCCCTCCTATGGAATTTTATCCCCCACCTGATTAAAATGTAATCTCTAGCCCCTTAAATTTGATCTCCCCCCTTTTTTATTTTACCCCATTTTGCGCCTCCCATAAAACTTTAGGGTTCAATACATTGCAACCCACCTTTCACCTTAGCACTTTTGAATTTTTAGGTTGCATGCTTCCTTCTTTAATTTTTAAGTTGCTTTAATTTAGGTTTTTTATTTCACGATGGTCATGAATCCCAAGGTCAAAAATCAATGATTGGAAATGGTTTTTTACGTTTTCAAATCAGCCTAAGGTTGATTCAAAATATGAAAGAGATCTAAGGAAGGCTCACAACCCCACACCCAAACATAAACACACACAAGTACCCACACACCATTGATTGAAAATGAATCTTGGGTCAATTTTATAGCTCAACAGATGTGATGATGACAATGACGTCTTGCACACATCATATGCACGAGCGCACACACATATATGAGAATATGTTGTGAAGACAGTAAGAGGACCAATCGACCTTGGGTCAATTTTAAAACTTTGATCATGTGATCTAGGGATTTCCAATGATGTGAAGAGCACTAGATAAGGCACACAGCCCCACACACTAGCATAGACACACACATAGATAGGGATTACAAGATTTCAAATCTGCAAGGATGTGGTAAGCACTGCTCAAATCGACCCAAGGTCGATTTGCAATACATCTTAGAATGTGTGTGTGTGTGGGGGGTTTTGAGAGAGAGAGAGAGAGAGAGAGAGAGAGAGAGAGAGAGAGAGAGAACATCAATATGTGTGTGTGTGAGTGATCATCAAATTGACCTTAGGTCGATTTGTAAAGCCTAGCGATTTTGTTCACCACCCTATGTTGTCATTTCTCAAATTGGCCCAAGGTCAATTTCTAGTGTGTGTGCAGGGGTTTTAGAGTGTTTGTGTGTCTATTCAATGAAGAACTTGTTTGTGTGGCATGTATGTGTGTATGAGTGATCACTAATCTCCATGAAGTGTAAATCGACCTAAGGTCCATTTGGAAACTCAAAAAATTTTTGAATATGCGTGTGTGTGTGAGTGAACACCAAGGTCAATTTGCAAAGCATGACCATTGTGTCAACATCCTACTTCTCAAGTTCCAAATCAACCTTGGGTCATTTTGTAAAGTCTAGACATTGTGTTTAACACCCTATGCAACCATCATTTCTCAAATCAATCCAAGACTAATGTCCAATGGTGGGGGGGTGTCTTACCACCTGTTTATGTGTTTGTATAACGTCCAAGAACGTGTGTGTAACATAGACACACACATAGATAGGGATTGCAAATTGACCTTGGGTCAATTTTAAATCTGCAAGGATGTGGTGATGCATTGCTCAAATCAACCCAAGGTCGATTTGCAATACAACTTAGAATGTGTGTGTGTGTGTGTGTGTGTGTGTGTGTGTGTGTGTGTGTGTGTGTGAGAGAGAGAGAGAGAGAGAGAGAGAGATGTGGTGATCATCAAATTGACCTTAGGTTGATTTGTAAAGCCTAGCCATTTTGTTCACCACCCTATGTTGTAATTTCTCAAATTGGCCCAAGGTCAATTTCTAGTGTGTGTGCAAGGGTTTTAGAGTGTGTTTGTGTGTCTGTTTAATGTCCAAGAACCTGTTTGTGTGGCATGTCTGTGTGTATGAGTGATCACTAATCTCCATGAAGTACAAATTGACCTAAGGTCCATTTGGAAACTCAAACTTTTTGAATGTGTTTGTGTGTGTGTGAGTGAACACCAAGGTCAATTTGCAAAGCATGACCATTGTGTCAACATCCTGCTTCTTAGGTTCCAAATCGACCTTGGGTCGTTTTGTAAAGTCTAGACATTGTGTTTAACACCCTATGCAACCATGATTTCTCAAATCAATCCAAGGTTAATTTCCAATGTGTGGGGGGGTGTCTTACCACGTGTTTATGTGTTTGTGTAATGTCCAAGAACGCGTGTGTAACATAGACACACACATAGATAGGGATTACAAATCGACCTTGGGTTGATTACAAATCTACAAGGATGTGGCAATGCACTGCTCAAATCGACCCAAGGTCGATTTGCAATACATCTTAGAATGTGTGTGTGTGTGGAGAGAGAGAGAGAGAGAGAGAGAGAGAGAGAGAGAGAGAGAGAGAGAGAGAGAGAGAGAGAGAGAGAGAGAGAGAGCAATATATGTGTGTGTGAGTGATCATCAAATCGACCTTAGGTCGATTTGTAAAGCCTAGCCATTTTGTTCACCACCCTATGTTGTCATTTCTCAAATTGGCCCAAGGTCAATTTCTTGTGTGTGTGTGCAGGGGTTTTAGAGTGTGTTTGTGTGTTTGTTCAATGTCCAAGAACCTGTTTGTGTGGCATGTCTGTGTGTATGAGTGATCACTAATCTCCTTGAAGTACAAATCGACCTAAGGTCCATTTGGAAACTCAAAAACTTTTTGAATGTGTTTGTGTGTGTGTCTGAGTGAACACAAGGTCAATTTGCAAAGCATGACCATTGTGTCAACATCCTACTTCTCAAGTTCCAAATCGACCTTGGGTCATTTTGTAAAGTCTAGACATTGTGTTAACACCCTATGCAACCATCATTTCTTAAATCAATCCAAGGTTAATTTCTAGTGTGTGTGGGGGTGTCTTGCCACATGTTTATGTGTTTGTGTAATGTCCAAGAACGTGTGTGTGCGTGTGTGTGTGAGTGATCACCAATATCCATGAAGTGCAAATCGACCTAAGGTCGATTTGGAAACTCAAAATGTATTGTCCATGTGTTTGTGTGTGCATGAGTGAACAACAAATGGATCAAAGACTTGGAAACTCAAAACGTATTCTGAATGTGTTTGTGTGTGTGTATGAGTGATCATGAAATCCACGTGTTCAAATTGACCCAAGGTCAATTTTCATTGAATGGAGTTTGGATTTTTATATATATTCAAATCCACTGTTAAAGGCACTCACACACATCTAGAGCACAACCCCTAATACCCCGACATAAACACACACATGCCATAGATCGCAAACTGATCCAAGGATGATTTGAAAACTCTTAACATGTTCTAGTGAGTAATGAGGGACCCCTTCTCCCTTAGAACTTGAGCCCGAGAGAGAGAGAGAGAGAGAGAGAGAGAGAGAGAGAGTTTTAAAAAGTAACAGTTATCTGAATTTTCATTTTGTCAATTATAGGCATGGCACAATATGAGCCAGAATGCAAATTTGTTCTACTACAGGATGGATTGATGGGAGTAGGTTGGTGCTAAGAGAAACTTCTGAAAATGAGGACAATATTGCACAATTTTTCCTTTCTCCTGATGATTAATTACATGGGGTAAACATCAAACATCTAAAAAAGAAACATCCATATAAGATGATAAATAGGAAAAAGAAGGAAAAGAATGAAAGTGAAACACGGTTGGCCATGAAGACTACCCCAGGGCTGTCCAAAGGGTTGCAACTATTGGGGATGAGCCAAACTTGAATGCACTACCTGTCACACTAAACCAATCCTGGACATCCCTGCGAACGTGCTCACTAGACTGGTTACCGAAAGGGGATTGGTTACCTCGGTCGACGCTATTATCCTTGCCACGCGGGTTGTCACGCTGCCGAATTGGGTTGTATATCCTCCTTAAAGGGTGATTTGCCTTGAATAAAGCCTTATACTATAATTTGTGTAAGAAGCTCACAATGTGTGTGTGAATGTGTGCATATCATTAATGTGCGCGTGCGCAAGGGAGTGTGTGTGTGTGTGTGAGAGAGAGAGAGAGAGACCTTATTATCCTGAGCATGCCCTAAGTGAGGTAACCGTGTCCATCATATGAGGTGTGAAACCCAATATCACCCATGAACAATGAGATTGCAATAGCGTAGAGAGAGCGACTCTTAAATACTCTAGCATAAGAATGAAAAACTAGATATGACATGATGCTAGCGGAGCTGGTGACGATCGAACGTTAAGTAGGGCATAATTCTTCCAGAGCGTGGTCCAGATTGCGGGAGGAAGATGCTCTGGCTCTCATGGCTGCATCTCGCACCTCCAATGCTCTGGCTTTCAGACTCTTCTCCTTCATCACACACCTCACCACCCTCTCCACTTCCTCTGCCCTCGACAACCCAGTACCTTCGTCCTTCTCGATCCTCAATCCCATCTTCCATTTGTCTACCAAGAGTTTGCACGTCAGTGGTTGATCTGTGCCTATCGGCCAGCACGCCATTGGAACTCCCCCACACATGCTTTCCAACGTCGAGTTCCAGCCGCAATGAGATACGAAGCATCCCACAGCAGGATGTGCGAGAACACTTGCCTGTGGCGCCCACGAGACCAGCAGACAGCGGCTCTTAATCCGTTCGAGATAATCTTCGGAGAAAGCGTTCCCACCACGCTGATTTACTGTCCATAAGAATGGATGACCGCAATTCTCCAGGCCCCTGGCGAACTCCTGCAGTTGGTCGCCCGAGACCCCTCCTGAACTTCCAAACGCAACGTATACCACCGAGGCTGCCCCCTGATCATCTAACCACTGCAGACATTTCCGGTCCTCCTCATGCGTTTTTAGATTTTTGGGTTGATATTCTGCATCATCTTGGCCTAAAAGCATCAACGGCCCAACAGGAAGAATGTTGGCAACGCCCAACTCTCTCATGGCATGAAAGGTTGCTGCTTCCAGCTCGTAGAAAGAATTTACAAGAACAAGCTTGGCTTCCGCAATGCGACTTGTCTGCTCAACATAGTAGCGAAAGATGATTTCCGAGCGATCATGTGAGAAACGAGATATTAGGCTGGGCAGATCTCTGGGTTGCAAAGGGGGGAGTCCTGCAATGTCTATACTGTTAGCCGGAACAGGAGAGCCACTTGTCTGATGTTGGGCTGCAGACATCAGACGTTTTGTAAGGTAAGTAGTTGAGAATGGGTATGCATGCCATATGCATCACACTATTTGCATTGACTTGCCAATCGGATTAACACATAACTGAGACTCGGTTAAACAAATTACACTGAATTGGGAGGTATCCCCGGGAAAAGAGCTCGGGTACTTGAAAATACGAGCAAAGTTCAGCCAGATTGGAGGTCCACAAAGCCATTCGCGGAAGTCCAAAGTGTCGAGCCACATCTTGTGTCCATGCGAGGTGAACATCCGAAAGAATGAAAGAGAAAGCAGGGGTCACTGTAGCTGCAAGCTTCTCGGTGAGCTGCTGGAAGGGGAGCTTCAAGTTTTCGAATGCACGAAGAAAGGCTCTGAAGGAGTCCAAGCCAGTGACCTGGAAATCTAAGGGCAATTCATCAGGGATAGAAACAAGGCGAATGTCGAGGCCTGCCCAAGAATCGTCAAGGGAGAGCTTAGAGTGGTTACGCTGGGTACTGACAAAGGTGACGGCGAAGCCATGGAGGGCGATGAGCCTACAGATTTGGAGCAAGGGAAAGATATGGCCAGGGATAGGAAAGGGGATTGCGAGGCAGTGGCCACGAGGGGAGGGCATGATGCTGTCGAGTCCACAAATGCCCTTCAAAGTTCATTTTATGGTATCACCCACTCGCTTTTGACACGTGGAGTTACGTGTCCTTCGCATGACCATCCACATGCCCTCATTCTATCACTTAGGACCATCCCCAACTTGCCCAACCCGTGAGAGTTATGTGTCCTTCATATGACCATCCAAATGCCCTCATTCTATCACTTAGTGTTGGTTCACACCACCCCGCTTCTATTGCCATGGTGGGCGTGTGGGGTCGTTCACACCACCTAGCCCTTAAGTTATAAGTTCCGATGCAGCTTTAATTGCAATTGCAATATAGAGATTTTTGGCCCTACAAGAGGCTTATGGAAAGTGAGGCGTTTTGTGTAGATGCTGTGTATGCTTTGTTAGAAGTCGTGCTGAAAGTCGTGCTGACTTAGTTAGTGTAGTAGTTAGTAGTAATTGATGTTTAACAAGCAGTTAGTATTAATCGTGTTTAGCGGTTAGGGTTTTGTGTCAGTGGGTTTTAAGTGTTAGGTGGGTTCATAGTGAACCCTAACCCTTTCTTTCCACCTCCTCTGCCTCTTACCTTGCATCTCCTCTGTTGCCTCTTCTCTTACTTACCATGCCGCCTCGCCGCCTCTCCTCTTACCTAGTTGCCTCGCTGCCTCTCCTCTTACCTGGCTACTTCTTACTGGTTAGGCTGAGTGACGATATATACCCATTTGGCTAGGTGTTGCATTGTCAGATGTGGACACAGAAAAGGCATCCACTAATTATATGAAGGTATTTGTGCAGTATTGGAGTCCTATCCATAGAGGAAGATGTAGTGATGCAGCACGATATGCTAATTGCTGGAACAAAGAGTGGCGATATATGGGGGATGAGGACCGCTGGGAGCATGTGGATTTGATAGTATGGAGTTGGAGCACAACAAAAGTTCCAAATAAAAGAAGTAAGGTCAAAATACCACAGAATGCAATCTTGAAAGCACAAGAGAATCCTCAAATGCCTGTGAACAATAGTGGGAAGGACGTTTTGTCTATTGATGATTTCTTGGATGATTTAATTTAGTGAAAGATCAAGTCAATTTGAGCAAAGACCAATGTATGTAAAGACAAATTGTAAAGATTGGATGATCTTCTTTCATGAATGTTAATTATACTCAGCCTTTGCAATCTACTTTTTTCTAGCTGGTCTTATTTTATGATGCAATTTTTAAATTTACCCTCATTTTTGTACTAGTTTGTTCAAACTCAATCTTGGTTTATGAACTTTAACTAGAATCAATATTTATATTCCAGTTTTCTATATTCATTCATTCAAACTTAGTCATGTTTTATATTAAGGGAATTTTTGAGTAAAACTTTTATTTAATTAAAACATATTAATAATTGTGTTAATCAATAATAATTGCTTAATTAATAGTAATTCATATTAATTATCTTGATTAGCAAAATCAATATATAGAAACTTTGTAGTGAACTATGTTAACAAAGTTCCTTAGAGCTTTAAAAAGCTAGGACTCATTGTAATAATCACATGGCAATAAATGCATGCATGTGCAATGTTTTGTAATAGAAGTACCTATCATATATACATTGAACATACAGCACGTCATAAACATGGAAACAAATCACAAAAGGAAATACAACAGCAAGTAGCATGCAAACCAAATCGACCTTAGTTCATATGTTGGACACAAAAGCCTTTAGTCCAATTAAATTATAAATATTACACAATATCATGCCACTAACATAAAAGAAACAAAACTTGAGAGTTTTAAGCAAGCTCCATTAAACAAAAAGGAGCTCATTTTCTTCCTTCAAAACCAATTTCATTGGATTTTCCCACTTTTCCTAATACGGTCTTTAATGCATCCTCGACTACACAAACCATATTGGATGGGAGCAATACTTTTAATGCATCCTAAAATAGGTGAGATTCATGTGCATTTATAGTATCATGCCCATCGGACACTTGCACATTCAAATAAGACACCTTGAAGCGCACTTTTTGACCGTTTGCATGATACTTGGTGAAAAACATGGTGTAATGCATCTCTGACCATACAAACCATTTTTTATGACCATGATACTTTACATGCACCACAAGATAGGTAAAATTGATGCACGTGAAAATTATCATGCCCATCAGACACTCACACGTTTGATTAAGACACCTTGAAGCACGTATGTGCCGAACACTTGCATGTTCGAATAAGATAGCCCGAAGCACGTTTTTTGATCGTTATGCCATGATACTTGGTGAATGGCCATGAAAAACATATTCGATGGGCACATTCAAATAAGACACCATGAAGCACATTTTTTGACAGTTTTGATGATACATGGTATGAAAAACATGGTGTAATGCATCCCCGACCATGCAAAACATATCGGTTGGGCACGATACATTATGCATACCTCAAAATCGGTGATATTGACACATGTGCAAAGTGTCATTTCCATTAAACACTCGTGGGTTTGAATAAGCAACCCTGAAGTGAGTTTTTTTTACTGTTGTGCATGGTACTTGGTAAAAAATATGGTGTAATGCATCACCGATGATGCAAAATATATCCAATGGTCATGATAATTTACACACACCTTACAATAGGTGAGATTGACATTGTGCAAGGTATTGCGCCCATTAGACACTCACACATTCAAATAAGACACCCAAAGCACATTTTTTGACCGATGTGCATGATATTTGGTGAAAAATACAGTGCCATGCATTCTCGATCATGCGGACCATATCCTATGGGCACAATAATTTACACACACCTCAAAATAGGTGACACTAATATGTGTGAAAACTATTGTGCTCGTCAGAGACTTGTTCATTCGAATAAGACACCCTGAAGCCCATTTTTGGGTTGTTGTGCATGATACTTAGTGAAAAACAGGGTGTAATATGTCCTCGACCATGCAAACCATATCCGATGCACACAATACTTAACTTTGAATCCTACATCCAAGGTCAAATCATCACCCATACCGAGGTTTACTACCATGTCATTGGGCACTGTTATGGATAAATTTGACTAAAGTAAAAGGCATAAATATGTGTGTGTGCTTGTATGTGTGGCAATAGTATAATAAAATATGGTGTGCATAAGGCCCAGGGTTGAGGTGGCAAGGCATGACCATGTGCCACCCTTCCATGTAAGAGGACCCATAAGGTGTGTTGTACATAATCCATGGTAGTAATAATATAAAATGATAAGGTGGCATGGGTCCTCCATGCACCACCCCTCCACCTAGGCGGTCCCACGCCTACATTTAGTGAGATATGGCCCAAGGACCATGGGAGAAGTAATATAAAATAGGTGGAGATGGATATTATATTGGATTATTCCTGTTAGATATCAATGCTCCACTCTCGTGTAACTATGAGGGAACCAGCTAACTCTACTTGTAAGCCCCCCATATGAGGAGAAGGCATTTGAGTAGCTCGGTTATCCGGTAGGTCCTAGTTTAGACACACCAGATGGGGGCCATGTGTGGCTTGATGGCTGGACGGCTTCAGATAGAGTTGGTACACTGCCAGCTAGGCTACATGCAAGTGTGGGAAGGCATCCCATGACTGACAGCATTGAGGGTAGATGGAGCATTTCCCGAGGCAGCCCACTCTCGAGTTGCGGGGCCCGTTTGGAGCCTCAGATGATCCCGAATGGCTTTGGGCCGAACGGTAACCATAGGCTAGTTGCTCTATTTTGCACCACGGTTCTATCGTGTGGTTGGTGGCCTACTATTTCGAGACCGACCCCCAGTCGGCCGTTTTGGGCAGACTGGGTTGATCACCCAATTGGGTCTAACCGACTACGAGTGGTGGCTATGTAAGAGCAAGCTCGTGAAGCCCATTATCATCACTAGCTACAGCAACCCTGATTCCTTAGCATCCAGCCTCCGTCCTCTACTATTTCCAGCACGCCATCGAAGCTTCTCTCACAGGAGCGCACGGCTGGGAGGCAGTGCCATCTATTGTATCAGTTTTATAGTAATCAAATTTTTGATTCTCCATACTATCAGCTTTTCTCTCTTACATATGAGATCCTGTTATTGAGCACAGACGTTGTATTGTTTTCTTACATGGTATCAGAGCAAGGGCTCTAGCAAGAAGATTTGGTAGTGTGTTTCTGTTTGTGTTTCTGTTTGCGAGCAGATTGTGAGAGATGGCCCAGCCCGCAAGACTGTGAATCCCACCGTTCGGCGAAAGTGGAAAGTTGGACGGCACTAACTATCCACTCTCTGGAAGTTCAAGATCATCCTAAGTGCATACGAGATTTGGGATACTGCTACTGGGGTGGACGTGAAGCCGGTTGCGAGACTGGATCTAGCCAATGCAGGACAACAGATAGTACCAACTGCGGATGAGATTCTCGTGTAGACAAGAAGAAATGTAGATGCGCTGTGTTCTATTGTCTACAGTGTAAGTGATTCTGTCATGGCGTTAATTCAACATGTCACCACAGCGGAGGAGGCATGGATGGTCTTGAAAAATCAGTACAAGACCACGAATCAGATGTGGATTCAGAATCTGGAGACTCAACTCGCGAACGAGAAATTGTCTGAGTCTAAAGCGGCAGAAAAGTTCATCACCAGGGTGAAGAATCTGCGCGATCAGATGACTACCATCACCAGCAAGAATCTAGCACGAAGGTGCATACGGATTCTCCCACCAAAGTACGACGGTCTTGTTACGGCGCTGAATACGCAGAATAGAAATCCACCCCTCAACTTTGAGGATTTCAGCGCAATGCTTCTGGAGGAGGAGATGCGTCAAAAGACGAGGACTAGAGAACTGGAGAAGATTCGGCTTTCTATGCTGGATCAAAGAAAGGTAAGGGTAAGGACTCTGGTAACCCATCTTCTTCTGATGATAAAAAGAGAAAGAAGAAGATCAAGTGCTTCTATTGCAACAAGGTAGGGCACAAGCAGAATGAGTGCCGGAAGAAGATTGCAGATGAGAAGAACGGAGTAAAGAAAGAGTCCAGCAACAGCACGCAGGCAGTACGACTAGAGCTGTTCATAGCAATTGAGGAGATTTGCATGGAGGTAGTTCATGTACCTGCAGATGAACCTTGGATTATTGACAGTGGTACATCGTGCCACATGACCAGTCGGAAGGATTGGTATACCTCTCTACATCTGGTAGGGAATGACATCCTAGTAGCAGTCGGCAATGATGCAAAATGTCTAGCAAAAGGAAAAGGTACGATTGCTCTCAAGTCAGATGGAGTTGTAAAACAGTTGTCTGATGTTCTTTATGTGCCAGATATCAAGAGGAACTTGTCTGTTTCTGCGATCACGGATCAGGACCTCAAAGTTCAATTCGATAAGAATGGTGCACAGATTTTGGATCTTCAAGGGAAGGTTGTTGGTAAAGGTACACGGCGCAACAACATCTACAAACTCTCAGCTTTCAGTGCTTGAGCCGATGTGAAGAACACTAAGCTGTGGCATGAGAGGTTTGGTCATCTAAACCTTAGTTCTTTAAAGGAGATGCATAAAAGTGGAATGATTGCAGACCTACTAGAAATTATAGATCTACCCGATGTATGTGAAGCTTGCATGATGGGCAAGCAGCATCGGCAGCCCTTTCCTAAAGAGGCCAGCAGGGCAAAGGCTCCTCTAGAGCTCGTTCACACGGACCTCTGCGGAAAGATGGAGACGGAATCTTTGGGTAGTTCCTACTCCTTCATGACGCTGATCGACGACTACAGTAGAAGGATATGGATATACTTCATGAAGACTAAAGACGAGGCTTTTAGTAAGTTCAAAGAATGGCACGTAATGGTCGAGAAAGAAACCGAGAGGAAGGTGAAGAAGTTGAGATCAGACAGAGGTGGTGAGTTCACATCAAGTGAATTTGAAAGTTACTGCAAAAGTCACGGGATCAAGAGGCAGAAACCCCCGCCACATACATCACAGCAAAATGGAGTAGCAGAACGCAAGATGCACGTCATCTGCGAAATGGGCAGGATTATGATGAAAGGGAAAGATTTGCCAAAGACTTTCTGGGCTGAAGCATGTAACATGGCAGTTTACATTCTGAATCGTAGCTACACGAAGGCTGTGAATGGGATGACTCCACTGCAGGCCTTTTTTGATAAGAAACCTTCAACTGCACATTTCAGAGTTTTTGTATGTGACTGTTTTGTGCATGTCCCTAATGCTAATAGGACCAAATGGGAACCGAAGAGCCAGAAGTGTATTTTCTTGGGCTACAGTGAAGAGGCGAAGGGTTACCGTCTCTATAACCCTGTTACCAAGAAGATAATAGTAAGTCGCGATGTGGTCTTCTCAGAACAGCCGCATCAATTGAAGGAGGATGCTTTCTTCCCAGAAAAGCAGGACCAGGATATCCATCCAATACAACCACCAATAGACCGAACTCCCCCAACGGTGCTTGGGAGGATTCAAGATAAAGAAGAGGAAGAAGAGCCTGTGGAACCACAAGAGCAACGACCATTCCCGAAGTGGGTAAAGCAGCTTTTGGATGGCAGAGAACCTCCAGCCATTGAGGAGGAACCATCTGAACACCACCGGTCCAAAAGATTAGAGGAGCAAAGAAGGGCGCATGAACACTTGGTCAACTATGCTTTGATGACAGAGGTGATCCGGTGCTGAAGAACCCAAGTGTCTTGAAGAGGCATAGGGTGATGATAGGTCGATGGAGGCTATGCAGTCGGAGTATGGCTCCATAATGAAGAACAACACTTGGGACCTTGTGAATCGACCACCAAAACGCAAGGTAATCGGCACCAAGTGGGTAGTACAAGTCCGACGGCACGTTGGATAAGTACAAGGCTCGGCTCGTGGCAAAAGGATTCGTACAAGTACATGGTTTTGATTATCAAGATACTTTTGCTCCCACAGCTCGACTAACCACAATTCACAGTGTTTTGGCTTTAGCTACCCAGGGAAGTTGGCCTGTGTTTCAGATGGATGTAAAATCCACCTTTTTGAATGGAGATCTCAAGGAGGAGGTATACGTGGAACAACCACCAGGTTTTGTGATCCCTGGTTCAGAAGGTAAAGTCTGTAAACTGAAGAAGGCACTTTACGGGCTGAAACAAGCCCCACGAGCGTGGTACCAACGAATTGATGCCTACTTTCTGCAAAACGGGTTCAGGAGGAGCCCATCGGATGCAAATTTGTATATCTTCAGAGAAGGAGGCAAGTGTATGATCGTGGTCCTTTATGTGGACGACCTTGTCATAACAGGGAACCATGAAGATAAGATCTCACAGACAAAGCATTTGCTAGGAAGAGAGTTTGAAATGATAGACCTTGGACTGATGCATTTCTATTTGGGGATTGAAGTTTGGCAAGAGCCAAAATAGATCTTCATCTCACAGCTGAAGTATGCTGGAGAGATACTGAAGGCATTTGGCATGGCTGAGTGCAGTTGGCACCCCTATGGAGGTTGACGTGAAGCTCTACAACGAGGATTCATCACCATTGGTGGACGAAGCAAAGTACAGAAGGCTTGTGGGCAGCTTGATTTACTTGTGCAACACACGGCCGGACATCAGCTTTGCGACTGGTATACTAAGCAGGTTTTCCAATAAGCCCCGAGAGAACCATTGGAGGGCAGGGATGCGGGTGCTGAAATAATCAAAGGCACACTTGATTATGGCATCACCTATACCAAGGGCAACATCTTGACCAGATTCTGTGACTCGGATTGGGCAGGAGACGTGGAAAGCATGAGATTAGTGACAGGATACTGTTTCTCACTTGGATCTGGAGCTGTGTCATGGGTCAGCAAGAAGCAACCTACAGTTGCTCTTTCTTCTACCGAGGTTGAGTACAAATTAGCATGTTTTGCTTCTTGTGAGGCAGTGTGGTCAAGGAGGATTTTAGGGGACATGGGTGCATTGCATAACAAGCCTACGTGGTTATCATGTGACAATCAGAGTTGCATGGCAATTGCAAAGAACCCTGTGTTCCACGCTCGCACAAAACACTGAGATTCAATATCACTTTGTACATGAGCTCATCATGGATGGAGAGGTCGACTTGGTGTACTGTCCGACTACAGAGAATGCTGCGAACATCTTCACGAAGGCTCTTGGAAGAGACTTGCTGGAGAGGCATCTTTATCGACTTGGCAAAGGGCCGAAAAAGTAAGTTCACTTGCGGGTGGACATTGAGGGGGGATGTTAGATATCAATGCTCCACTCTCGTGTAACTATGTGGGAACTAGCTAACTCTACTTGTAAGCCCCCCATATGAGGAGAAGGCATTTGAGTAGCTCGGTTATCCGGTAGGTCTTGGTTTAGACACCAGATGGGGGCCATGTGTGGCCTGATGGTTGGATGGCTTCAGATAGAGTTGGTACACTGCCAACTAGGCTGCATGCAAGTGCGGGAAGGCATCCCATGACTGACCGCATTGAGGGTAGATGGAGCATTTCTCGGGACAACCCACTCTTGGGTTGTAGGGCCCGTTTGGAGCCTCAAATGATCCCGGATGGCTTTGGGCCGAACGATAACCATAGGTTAGTTGCTCTATTTTGCACCACGGTTCTATCGTGTGGTCGGTGGCCTATTCCGACCCCCAGTCGGTCGTTTTGGGTGGACTGGGTCGGTCACCCAATTGGGTCTAACCGACTACAAGTGGTGGCTATATAAGAGCAAGCCCGTGAAGCCCATTATCATCACTGGCTACAGCAACCATGATTCCTTAGTATCCAGCCTCTGTCCTCTACTGTTTCCATCACGCCATCAAAGCTTCTTTGACAGGAGCGCATGACTGGGAGGCAGCGCCATCTATTGTATCAGTTTTATAGTAATCAAATTTTTTATTCTCCATACTATCAGCTTTTCTCTCTTGCATACGAGATCCTGTTATCTATTGAGCACAGACGTATTGTTTTCTTACAATTCCCTCCATGTAGGATAGGCCCATGTGGGGGGGGCTGTAGAGAGTCCAAGAATGCAAGTTAAATGATGGGAAAGTAGGATTAGGTGGCAAGATTCCTTGTGCCAACCCTCCACTTGTCCTCCTAGATGTTTGAACATATTATAAAATTGGGAAGAGACTATCTTAGAATTGGGATATGGGGGTTGATGTATGTGGGAAAATGAGGCAAAGGGTTGTCGCACACAATTGAGAGTGCGTAACCACCTAGCCCACATGGGACAGTCTTCCACACACACCATGCGTGTGGGAGGATGCATTTCTTGGGAGAGACCCCTTCTCTTGGCTATAAAAGGAGGGGGCTATTCCTTGATGGAACACGCTCATTCTTGTAAAGCCACCTAGCTAGTACTTTGATTTCCCCCCCCATCTTTCCAATAAAGCATGACTCTCTTCCATTAATGTCTCCATCTCTACATTCCACCTCCCATCATGTACATGCTCCTCTTCCCCCTCTTCCTTCCCCCTTGTGCCATAGTCCCCCTCTTCATTCCCACCCCTCTTAATCTTTTTCCCCACCTATGTTAACGCTTCTTCCCTCACATTCCCTTTTTCTCCATGGCCCTCGAGCGTCGCCATGCCTAGCATCTAGCCTCATGCATTGAATTCTTTTCTAGTTAATAGCACACTCAACCTGCCCCTAGGGGAGTACCTTCATGTCTGCCAGTAAGGAGCTTTCTGTATCATATATGTTTTGATAGTTTAAAAGTGCACCAATTGGAAGCTTCATATCTTTGATCCACACTGATATTGTGGTGCATAATTTTTCTTGTGCCTACCAATCAATTGGCTCTTTGTATTTCTTGATGGAATGCCCTTCTAGTAATGTACTACTCGACCATTGACATGATACAGACATGATGGATGGTATGATACTTGGAGAAAAACATGGTATAATGCATCCTCGACCATGTGCAAACCATATTCAATGGACAAGATACTTTGTACGTGCCTCAAGATAGATGATATTGATAGTTGGAAACTAGTGTGTTCAAGTAAGACACCCCAAAGCGCGTGCTTTGATCGTTGGGCATGATACTTCATGAGAAGCATAGTGTAATGCATCCCCGACCATGAAAATCATATTCTGTGGCATGATACTTTGTTCATGCCTCAAGATAGGCAAGGTTGATGCATAAGAAAAGTATAGTTCCCATCAGACACTTGTGCATTTGAATAAGTCACCCCAAAGTAGGTTTTTTGAGCATTTTGCA
This sequence comes from Dipteris shenzhenensis, assembly GCF_047967505.1. Lineage (NCBI taxonomy): Eukaryota > Viridiplantae > Streptophyta > Polypodiopsida > Gleicheniales > Dipteridaceae > Dipteris > Dipteris shenzhenensis. The sequence goes on along the minus strand of NC_141620.1, from coordinate 17,201,373 downwards.
TGGTACTTGGTAAATAACATTGTGTAATATGTCCTCAACCATGAAAACTATATTCAATTGGTATGATACTTTGCATGTGCCTCAAGATAGATGATATTATAGGATAGAGGTAATGATTAAGAACTAATCTTATTTTAGCTAAGGCTGGTCTTGAGAGTTTCATTAAGCTTTGTAGATCCTTTCTTTGGGGGGTCCAACTAGACTGTCTAAGGTAAGGTGGTCTTCTTGCATTAAACCCAAAGGGGAAGGAGGCTTGAGGATAGTTGACAATGAGCAAGCTTCCTCCTAGATTGTCAAGGCTATTCTTAATCCTTTGGAAGATTGGTCCCTGCTTTTGCTCAAAAATACTATTCATGTTTGGCCTCTCAAAGCCCCTAAGTGAAAAAAAATTCCTTTTCTTTCTGCTCTCTGCTCCCCAAAACCCTGCACCACAAAAGGGCCCCTTATGGAGGTCTTTGTGGTCTGCTTTTGAGAAAATCAAAGCTTCATTTTCTTTTCAAGAAAGAGTGCCTTTATGGTGCTTGATTCCATTTGAGTTTCGGTGATCTTCAAGGACAAGTTGATGAATGATGAAGATTTAGTAAGAACAAGCGTGTTATTCAAAAAGGGCCTTCAATGTTGGGGACAATTGTGGGATTGAGGAAATCTCAAATGGAAGTGATGGTAGAAAATACAAAGAGAGTTTTCACTCACTAACAATCAACAAACTTTAGTTATGAACAAAATCACTCTCTGGCAAGGTGAAACTCAATGGAAGGGTGGCTTTTAGCTAGTTTACAAGAAGGAATTTAGTTGGGCAGGCAGATTCCACTTTTTCCCCATACCTATGCCTACTTCCACTATTGACGAAGTTTACAAGGAAGTCAACAAAAAGTGGAGCTTTGGAAATAGTGCTGCCACTTGGAAGAACATATTCAAGGCTATCGAGGACAAAAACACACCAGAGAAAGTCTCAACTCTACTGTGGATGATACTCCACATGGTTGTCTGGACAAAGAGCAGAAGCTTAAGAATTGGGAAGGGTGATGGTTGCTACAAACAATGCCCAGGGGTTCATGAAGATGTGTTTCATCTCATTGTGGCCTGTCCTCATGCAAGGAAAGTCTGGAAACTTGTACATATAGTTACGGGGGAGCAGCAAAATTGGAAGGCTATTATTTTAGGGGAGCACTCCAAGGCCAAGAAGGATGTGTGGCATCCATGATAAGGGTGCCATAGCCTATATGGTTCATATGGATTGCTAGAAATAGTTCTCGGTTTAACAACACGATTATCTCTGCTGACATTTTTCTTGCTAATTGGTGGGACATGAACAAAAGCGCTTTCACAAAGCCATAGAGCTGTACAATGAGGTACACACCCAGTTAAACATGGAAATTGAGCTACACGCAGTCTTTAGCTACACTAAATAATCTCACACCATTGTTGATAAGGCTACCTATTGAAGGTGATCAGCATGTCTCTGCTAAGGAAATTCCTCTCAAAAGGGTAGCATCTAGAGGTTACTCTACTCGTGCTGTTGTTACCTCTCTTTTTGCCCATGCTATTGGTTCCCCTTACCCCACTAGTGTTGTTGTTGGTGCCCCTCCCTTGACACATGATATTGGTTCCCCACCTGCTGCTAAACCTTTCTTCAGAGCCCCCTTGTTAAGAAAAAGAACACCCCTTCTTGCTGCTCACGGACCAGGTCACATGGATCATGAGTATTCATAAATTGGTACTGCTCATGGACCAAGTCGCATGGATCCTTCACTTAGCACTGCTACAAGAAGTCTTGCTGAGAGACTGAAAGTCTCAGAACACCAAATGGTTAAGGAAGAAGAAGCTTGAGTGCATGATAACCAATTGCTTTCTTTTGCTTTGTACAAGTCACCTTAGTTGTGGCAGTTACTCTCTTGGTGAATCTCTTTTTGATTCAAGTGATTGTAATCCAATTATGTAAATGATATATAAACCTCTTTTCTATGCAAGAAAACAAGATAGATGATATTGATGTGCATGCAAAGTATGGTTCCCATTGGACTCTCTCACTTTTAAATAAGCCACTCGAAAGCATGTTTTTAAACGTTGTGCAAGATACTTGCTAAAAAAACATGGTATAATGCATCTTTGACCATGAAAAACATATCTAATGGGAATGTTCTTTCCACACACACTAATAAAGGTGATATTGATGTGTGTGAAAATTATTGTGCCCATCGGATACTCAGACATTCAAATAAGCCACGCCAAAGCACGTTTTTGGACCGTTGTGTTTGATACTTGATAAAGAACATCGTATAATGCATCTTCGACCATGAAAACCATATCATATGGCCATGATAATTTCCAAACATTCTAATTTAGATTGACATTGTGCATCATACTTGGTAAAAAACACTATATAATGCATCCTCAACCATGCAAACCATAATTGATGGACAAGATAGTTTCCACATGCCGTGAGTTATAAGGTATTGCATGTGCAAAGTATTATGCCCGTCTAACACTGGTGCCTTGTGCATGACAGGTGGGGAAAACATGGTATAATGCATCCATGACCATGTAAACCATATTCATTGGATATGATACTTTGTAAGTGCCTTAAGGTGGGTGAAATTGATATTGATGCAAAGTATCATTCCATTCAAAGACTCGCACGCTAGAATAAGGTACCTTGACTTGTTGATAATGCACCTCAATGTGCTTTGTTCTAGCATGATAGACTGGGTTATTTGCCAAGTGTATACTGCTCATGTTGTCACAATAAATGACAACTGGCCCATCTGTAGACTAATGCATATCATAAAGTAGCTTATGCAACCAAGCTACCTCACATGCAGCCATTGCTACACCCCTGTACTCAGCCTCTATGCTCGACAAGGCAACTGTAGGCTGTTTCTTGCTCCTCCAAGTGATTGCAGCACTTCCAAAAGAGAACACATATCCACTGGTAGATCGTCTATCAGAAATACTACCAGCCCAATCAGCATCAGTGTATCCATGCAACTGTATCTGAACCCCAGTCTCATAAAATAGTCCATACTGTAATGTGGACTTCACATACCTGAGTATGCATCTAGCCGCATCGAGGCCGCATCCAAATGCAGTTTCCTTAGAGCCTGCATAAACTAACTTACCAATCCAACAGCATAGCTCAAATGTGACTTGGTAATAGTCATATAAATCAAACTTCCTACTATGCGTTTGTACATAGTAGGGTCTTCCAAAAGCTCACCTGCATCTGCACTCAGCTTCACATTCTGCTCCAAAGGAACTGAAATAGGCTTACAGCCTGTCATCCCATATTTGGACAGCATGTCCAATCCATACTACCTCTGCAAGAGCTGTATCCCACTTGGTGATCTAATCACCTCAATGCCCAAGAAATAACGTAGCTCTCCCAAATCCTTCATCTCAAACTTCTGCTTCAATAGCATTTTCACATGAAGGATATCTTCATGACTATCACCTGTGATGATCAAATTATCAACATAAATCACAAGCAACATAATATCTTTCTCTGTTTTTCTCACATAAAATGAGAAATCTGCCATGGAAATATGAAAGCCAATAGTGACAAGATATTGTCCTATCTTGTCAGACCATGCTCTAGGTGCTTGCTTCAAGCCATACAAGGCTTTCTTCAACCTGCAAACAAACTCAAGATGAACAGCATGAACATAACCTGGTGGTTGCTCCATAAAGACCTCTTCTTGCAAATCACCATGCAAGAAGGCATTCTTTACATCCATCTGATGTAAATACCATCCCTTTGATGCAGCCATAGCAATGACTGCTCTTACGGTTGCCATCCTTGCAACCGGACTGAATGTTTCTTCATAATCAATGCCATATGTCTGTGCATACCCCTTGACAACTAATCTTGCCTTGCATCTGTTCACAGAACCATCTGCATTGTGCTTCACCTTATAAACCCACTTACAACCAATTGCATTCTTGTCTTTAGGCAAAGGCACCAATTCCCATGTAGCATTTGCTTCCAAGGCATCCATGGCTTTCTCCCATTTTTCTTTTCCCATGGCTTGCTCAAAAGAAGTGGGTTCTGGTTCCTGTATCACTTTGACCATATAGGCATAGTGAATGGCTGTAAATCCATCATATTTCACCCTATCCACAGGATACCTAGCTCTGGTAGACCTGCGCAAAATAGGCTCACGTTTAGCCAAACGTACCCCAGTACTGCAGCTAATCATGATTCGCTAGACAACGTTCTCTTCGAACGGGATAGCGAGGAGCCTTGTAGGGACCATAATATCTTACCTTCAATTTACTAGGACGAGGGCCTAATTTAGAATTAAACATTAACACCATATCTCCCTTCCAGAACACCTTAAATTTGATATTCCTATTGACCCATGCTTGTCTCTGCTACTACTGGATCACATCCAAAATGTATGAACTAACAACTCGATCTACTTCCAACTTCAGCAGCTGTTGGATCCTATGATTAACTGACTCTTCTAGAGACAATCTACATTCAGCTGCTATTCGAAGACTTGGTACAATGAACTCTATTGGAACTATAGCTTCACATCCATACACCAGATGAAACGGTATCATTCCAGTAGTTACCTTTTATGCTGTCCGGAATGCCCACAACACGAATGTAACTTCTGGTCCCAATCAGTTCTATTCTCTAAAACTGTTCTTCTAAGAATTTTCTTGAATGTCTTATTTGAATTTTTAGCTTGACCATTAGCTTGTGGATAGTACGTAGTTGATTTCTTATGCACAATCATATGTAAACTTGTTAGCTTTTTCATTACTTTATTCAAAAAGTGAACTCCCTAATCAGATACTATCTGAATTGGACACCCAAATCTAGTCATGATATTATAATATAGAAACTCAGCTGTGCTTATACACTGTATTATCTCTTGTTCCACCCACTTTGTATAGTAATCTATAGCCACTAGGATATACTTGTTCCTAGTATACTTGGTAGGAGGTTTGATAGGACCCATAAAATCAAGCCCCCATTTTTGGAAAGGACCTAGAGGTAGTACAAGTTGATGTGGCATTCTGTCTGCATCTATTGGTCTACCATCTCGCTGACAAGGTAAACAAGTCTTGGCAAATTCATGAGCATCCTTCAAGACTGTAGGCCACCACAAACCGGCCTGGAGTATCTTTTTCCCAGTGATGTCACTCAAATAGTGACCTCCCGAACTTCCAGCATGTGCTTCCATCAAAACAACTTTTCTCTCATAATCTTGGGACACACCTCCAGATCACCTGATCAATGTCTCTCCTATACAACACTCCAGCTATGACAAGAAATGGTTTACTCTGTAGCACGAATTTCTTTCTCTGATCTCGAGACAATGACTGAGGTACCACCCCACCTATCAAAAACAACAACATCCGATCGTACCAATCCTGTCCTTCCTCAAGACTAACAGAAAATAGATGAGCGTCAAGTAAATCATCTTGAACCCCCAAAGGTTCTTCATGATTCAACAATCTGCTTAAATAATCTGCAGCAACATGCTGTTTTCCTGGTGTATGCACAATGTCATAATCATATTCTTGAAGCAATAATATCCATCTAGCTAGTCGGCTAGACAATTATGGTTTGTTCACCAAATAAATAAGCACCTGATGATCCACATGTAGTACCACTTTATTTCCCAACAGATAATGTCAAAATTTTTGGAGAGCATACACCATCCCCAGTGCTTCTCTCTGAGTCACACTATAATTTTGTTCTGCTTTTGTTGTTCTTTTGCTTGCATAGTATATAGTCTAAAACCAACCTTTAACAAATCATTGTATCAACACTGCGCCAATAGCCACATCTGAAGCATCCACAAAAATGTGAAATGGCAACTTCCAATTAGGTGGTTTAAGGATGGGTGCTCGATGGGTGCTACAAGCAACATTTTCTTTAACAAAATGAAAGCCCTCTGTTGTGGTTCTTCCCATGTAAACAATTCTCCCTTCTTGGTAAGCTTTGTGAGTGGTACACAAACATGAGATAGATACCATAAAAATCTACTGTGCCACTTGATCTGCCCAACAAAGCCTAATAACTGCTTCAAGATTCTAGGTGTAGGGGTGTTCTGAATGACTTCCACTTTTCGTGGGTCTATGGTCATCCCCTCTTCTGAAATTATATGTCCCAACAAGACACCCCTTTTTATAGCAAATGCACACTTCTCCGGATTTCAGCTAAGTCGTGGAATTCTGCATCTCTCAAGGCGTAACCTCAAATGCTGCAAATGCTCATTCTTTTTTCCGAACACAAAAAATCATTTAGAAAAACTCTGATAAAAGTGGTCCAGTAAGGAGCAAAAACTTCCTGGATCCATTTCTGAAATGTGGGAGGTGCATTCTTAAGACCAAAAGTCATAACATTACTAGCAAAAACTCCCCACTTTGTGATGAAAGCTGTCTTATCTCTGTCCTCTGGAGCCATCCTTATCTGATTGTGAGGTCTTGGGAGAGGGAACATTTAAATTGGAGGATATGTATGGGAATGCAATTCCAAAACCAGTTAATGGGTATCGGTTAAAACCATATCATGCTCCAACACTTTCTGTAAAGGTTGGGGTAGAGGTTTTGGTACTGCAGTGCATGGTGGCAAAGTTGAATGCAGTGGTTGCTTGCAGGCCCGAAGATCCGAAGTTCTGAAGTGACACAAGATCCGAATGCGGAGGTCTGATTCAGGTTCCGAAGTTCCGAATGCATTAGTAGTACTATCCATACTATTGGCGATGTTTCAAGCATGCCGGTGATGATTTTGCATGCCCAAGACTGGAGATTGATGCGACGGTCAGCATGGTCGGTTTGCCTAGTTTGATTATGGCCAGTAACATCTCGTCATTATAAGAATTCCCTTCACTTTGAGTTGACGTGTGTGGGGTTTGGGTATTTTTGTCCCTTACAGTATTAGTGTGTTCTGACTAGTGTTCGAAGTTGTGTTCAATCTAATATTTCTTGGAGGATGTCCATCGTGGGTGTTGGTCTTCACAATGAAGAAGAGTTACCGAGGTCGTGTCTTGAGCTTGAGTTGCTGTCGCCGCGGCAACTGAATAGATGCTTCCAAAATCGAAGGTGGCACCTGTGCGACGCAGCAAGAGGGCAAAAACGGAGGTGAAACTGCCAGAAGTAGATTTGCAAGATGTTTTAGAAGATTCGAACACAGAGTTGGATGAACCACTGAAAAAGAAAATGCCAAAGAAGCAGTAGATGATAGAGAGTTTTCCGGTTTTTCAATAGTCCAAGGTATTTTTGAATCTGTCATTGAACAAAGCATGGTTGAAGAAGATCAAGTTGTATGAGTTTACATGTTTACTGTGGGAGTTGTGGAGGGATAACCCCGAAGTCTTAAGTCAGTTCCAAATATTACAGTGCACAATAGGAGAAATTTTTTTGGGGGTTAGAATCACACTAGAGTTGGTAGCTGCAATTTTTCATCTCCCATACTATGAGGAAGAGATTCAGCTAGACAAGTGTTTGGATGATGTGATGATGGTAGAGTTTGGGAATCCTTATTCATCTAAGAATTCCTATATGATAAGAAAAGTGTGGGATCCTGTCAGGAAGCAACAATTAACCTGGTTCGTAGAGCAAGTGGTTCTGTTAGTTCGCAATGACTATATGGCAAAGGAAAATTATGCCTATCTGGCGGCAGAGCAAGGGGAGAAGATGTCATGGACTACACTGTTGTGCACAGAGCTTTTGCAAGAAATTTCCAGGAAGCAGTTTGCACCCCGAATCAATTTTCAAGAATCGCTCCTTATGTAACAGCCTTATTCAATCATGTTACTCCTAAAAAGGAGAGGACTCTATCTTGCAACAAGGAGAAGGGCAAGCAGTTGTTTGGAGATGCAGATGATATTATCAGTGATACAATTGATGATTTGGTGCAAGCCAAATACACTTATCAGCAATCAGTCGTGATGGTGACAAGTAAATCACTATCCTCAACTTTATGGAATACACCTATTATTAGCAAGGAGAAGCTGCTACATAAAGATCAACCAGTTACGAAGTCGAAGATTTTGGTAAGAAAAGGAGCATAATGGACTTAAAGAAAATAATGGCTATGTCTCATGACCAGAGTGTAGAGGGTGTAGATGAAATGGATACACCAGTTGTCAATAAGAATTCGGTGTCTAATATTTCATTTGAGCAATTCAATCATGCGGTTGAAATTGTACGTAGTTTTGGGAATCAAATGCAGGCAGCTCAGCGTCAAGCCGCTACTGATATTTTTGATCTACAAGAAGAAAATCGTAAATTGTTACACCAAGTCCAAGAAAGCACTGAGATGCAAAAGATCAAACAAGACTTAGCACAGTTACAAAAAAAAAAAAAGGCTTATAAAGAGCAAAAGTAAAGTGATTAGCAAAAGCTAATGCAGCAGATAGAAAAACAATAGGCGTGTCTACCTATTGTTATTAAATGGTTAAAAGAGATGCAATATCAGGTTTTTAATGTTTTGGAAGTAGTGTCTAAAGGCAACACAGAGCTACAAACCAATAATTTATGGTTACAAGCAAGACTAGATGCATTGAAGAATTTGGAGCAACAGTTGAAAGACATTTAAGATGAAACAGAGGTGGAGGAAGTATTTATGGCAGCAGATGCAGTGGAAAGTCTTAAAATTGAGTTGGTAGTAATGCCTCAAGGAGTGTGGGATAATTTAAAAGAAAGATTGTTTATTTTGGCTCAGAGGCCTTATGAAACTTTTGCTTCCGAAGAATATACAGCAAATATCTTGAAAGATAAGGTTCAAGAACATGAAAAACAGATTCAAGAATTATAGCAACAACTGTTGCAGTTCCAGCAACAGTCCCAGGTGACATCAGCAACACTTTAGGGTACTAATTCGGCCAAAATTTTTTCTAAGCTTGTTTGTGAAGGTACCTAAAGATATGGCACCAGGGCCAAGTAATCAAAGTAATGGTTGTGTGGAGCTAAAACAAGACTTTCAAGAGGATTCAATACAACCAAAAGAAGTACTTCAAGCTTTTAAAGTTGTTCATGATTTGATTGGAGGAAACCAGGATGCATTAAATTAGACTCACCAATTAAGATGTGCTCTTTGTCACCCACTAGATTAGCACTGTGGGAAGGAGACATACAGTGGAAGGGGGCACGGTGCTTAATTTTTCCTTAGAGTTTAGTTGGATCCTCTCCCCCCACCTACTTCCTATGCCTACCCCCTATGATGACATTAAAGACATGATCCCCATTCTAAGTTCCCGTTGGAACACCTCCGACTCCACTCATTGTTGGAAGTGGAGATTCCTGTATATTTGGACAAAGCCATCCCGAAGAAGATGTCAACCCTGCTTTGGCTCATCATGCATAAGGCAGTTTGTACAAATGTAAGGGGGCTAAGGATTGGAAAAGGTGATGGCAAGTGCCGATGACTTTTCTCGGGATCTCAAGAGGATATTGTTCACTTATTTGTGGCATGCCCTTCTGCTAGGAAAGTTTGGAAAAGAGTGTAGTTACAGCTAGGGGAGCTAGTCAATTGGAAAGCAATACTTCTTGGGGATGCATCAAAAGTCAAGCACACACACTGGGCACTAGTGCATACACACGCCTTGTGGTTTATTTGGGTTTCGAGAAATGATTTTCAGTTCCACTCGAATATTACTAACGCTAAATATTTGTTTTTTGAATGGCTAGCAGGCATCCTGGATCTATGACAGTGACCTCGAACGTTTCTTCGTGTGGAGATCAAGGACCATGAACAAGAGCACCTCAAGTCCTTTAACCAAGAATGCCATTTCAAGGGATCCATCTATTGTGAGACTGACTCATATTGATCTTGTGATTGATAATTAGCTGGCTGTATCGGGTTGTGCAAAACTTCTCTTATAACTATACTTTTTTCATCATGATTGTATATCTTCTGAATTGCTTATAATATAATCCTTTTTTCCTATTAAAAAAAGATCACAAAAACTTGTATAGATATGAAACCATAATCTTTTCTTTGTTTTTTATATTGTTATAAATACTACTTAAAGATGATTTAAATAAATTTCTAAAGCCTTTTATTTAAGGGTAATTAATATATAAATATGAATTTAATGAAATTTATCATTTGTTTATAGGTGGAAGAGGAGGAGCTTGGTGGAGTTGGATCTCCTCTATGGTTGTGCTAGTCTACAGCTAGACTACACGTCGAGGTGCAAAATGCAGCAAACGAAGCTTTTGAAGCTGTGAGTTTTCAAACAAGGGTAATTAATATATAAATATGAATTTAATGAAATTTATCATTTGTTTATAGGTGGAAGAGGAGGACTCAGCTAGACTAGCACAACTATAGAGGAGATCCAACTCCACCAAGCCAAGCCAGACAAGAAGAACTTTGGATTTGCCAACAAAAAGAGGGTAGAATTGCAAGAGTTAGCACCGGAGCCAGAGCTAAAGAAAATAAAAATTGATCCAAAGCCAACAAGGGTCTAACAAGGAGGCAAGAAGACTAAAAGAAAAAGAGAAAGAGAAGGCGAAAGCCAAGGTCATGGACGAAGAGATGGTGCAAGAGGAGCCCGGCCTTGAAATCGAGTCAGTCCCATTTGGTTCTATCATCGATGTAAACATTCACACATCTAACACCAGCTCAGTACCTTGGCATTTGGCAGTTCAACACTTTAGTTTGACACTTGGTAGCATTCTCCTCCTTGGATTCAGGATGTTTCATTCTTCTTGCACACACATATGCCACCCATGTAAATTCACACATTGTTGAATATCTTTAGGCATTGGTTCCTACATGCATACACATCAGTCTTGTATAGCCTCTTGGCTATTCGTGACACATAGTTGTCACCATTACATTACAGGCTTGATTTTTGGCATCCATATCAGTTCTTCTCACATGACTTGGTTTTGACCGTTCAGCATAAGCCCCCCAGTGGCGGCTTTCTCACAGTGTTCTCATGGGTAGACACTCTTGTCGATACACGGGTAAGACTCTTGCATAGAGCACCAGACCACCTCCATCATGGAGTTATCCGCATCATATAGTTGATGATACACTAGTCATGACTCTGGATGAGATCTGTGAGTGGAAAAAAAAATCTACTATGACCATTCATTGCCATAGGGTATGTACCTGTTTATGATGCAGACTGAGCTTCATTGGCCTTGAGAGATCAGATGTAGATGTTTCAAATATTAGCATGGATCAGCCCACACATTCTGATCATGCACATTTGTCGGTAAGCCTTCAGCACGAGGCACATTTGATGGTAAGCCCTCAGTATGAGGCACACTTCTCGGTAAGCCCTTAGCATGAGGCACATTTGACAGTAAGCCCTCATCATGAGGTAGTCCCATCTACATCAGCATAGTTTGATTCTTATGATGCACAACCATCATTTTCATGCATGGATGCAGACCACATCTACTGTCACTATAGATGCAAATATAGATCAGGACTTCAGTTATGATCATGCAGTTATTTAGCGGGTAAGTCCTCAATACAAGGCACTCACATCTCCAACCGCATAGGGAGATACATGCCATAGCGCATTCAGCTCCTTAGGTGATTCCATTTCAACATTGATCCATAATGTTTTCACCTCTAATACAGAGCTCATCACATTCTTGGACACACTTTCCACAAGTAGGATAGATCGACACATCACTCTACAGGACATTTTAGTAGTATTCAGTCATGCTGCATTGCACCACCCTTGGATCCAGTTTTCACCACCACCTCAAATTAGCAGACCATTCCTCAGCGTGAGGATTTATGCATCAGTGCGGTCCTGCCCCAGTGTACTGGGACATCATCAGGTTCAACCATAACACAACCTTGGGAGACTCAGTGCTTCAGCCTGCACTTATGGCTATCATATACAGTCCATAATTGATGCAAATTAGTAGTCGGATATAGGACTACAGATTAATCCCAAAATCAACATTCAGCACCTCATATGCCTTAGGGACATCTTATTCTTTTTTAGTTATATTTCAGGCTTCTAGGCCTTTATATTGTTAGCTCCTTCTTGACAAGCCTATGACAGATGCTACATCCCATGTCAATGGATGTTTAGCTATGCACACATCAGACGACCTTCAGATCATGACAGTTGAGCATACAGTTTTGATAGGCCACCGTACCTTGTTAGTTTTACAGGCCTCTTCATCATAGCAGAGCAAGGTATCACACTTGCACCTACAGCCCCGAATTTCTATTCCCTATATCACTATGTCCGACTATGCAGTCTTCTATGACCCTACGTCATATGATAGAGATTACTCTACTGCAGCATATCGTTGTCGGTTCTTTGGGTTGGTGACACCCTCATATGTCACAACCTACCAGATTCCTTCTCCATAGCTACATCGACTAGCCTAAAATACGAATGCCTCTTCTTCAGAGTAGTTGCACATTCCATGATGACTCATGACATGTTTGGCACACAATCATACACATCTTTCTTCACGCAGTCATCTTTCGATCAACCAGTATTTGATGTAGGTGAACTTTACTTTTTGCATATTTGCTTCCTCTTCCCTTCAACCTATCTTCTGGGTCTTATTCCCAAAGGCAAAGCATGACCCACAACTTAAGAGAGAGAAATACACGTTATGTACTAGATCATAAGTTGTACTCATTGTACATGCTTCCATTACATAGTCATTGTGCTCACATATGCACATACTACTCTGATTTCTTTTCACTTTTCTTTTCCAGTTTGGATGCTATCATATGCACCAAACAAAACACAAAAAGATCTTGTACATGCACCCTCTACTTAATCAGTGCAATTTAAGAGGGGGTGTTAAGGATAGTGTAAATTGCACCATACCTCTAGGACATTAGGGGCAAACCCCCTAACCCTAAGGGGTTCACATGTATATATTCATGTTCATGTTCAATACAATATAGTGTACATGTAGCTATATCATGTGCACTCTTCTCTCTCTCTCTCTCTCTCTCTCTCTCTCTCTCTCTCTCTCTCTCTCTCTCTCTCTCTCTCTCTCTCTCTCTCTCTCCCACTATCAGCTTACAATACGGTACGGTGGGCCTTCATAATTATGGTTCTTGAGCGGTTGGGCTTTGGGTCGGGATTCATAAAAAAAGTCCAATGTCTCTTTGGCAACGCGGCTACAATCCTATGCATCAATGGCGGTACTGCGGGGAGGTTCCAACTTAGAAGATCGGTGAGACAAGGGTGCCCCCTTGCCCCACTTCTTTTTGCAATCTCTACCATTCCTCTTATGCACACAATCAAGAATAAAGTAGACACTGATGAGATGCAAGGTATAAGACATCCCTCTAGGCAAGAGTTCTCGTGTCGGATTTTTGGAGATGCCACCATGGCAATTACCCAAAAAGATAGATAGCAAGTCGAGTGCCTACTCTAAATAATTGAAACCTTCTACAAAGCCTCGGGTTCAAAATGCAGTTGGAACAAAACCTTCTTGCTCAGATTAAACCCTAAGCCCCCTCCGGAGTGGTTGGTGAATTTGGGAGTGACCACACAATGACATTGTTAGGTACTTAGGAGCTCCGCTTGGACTGGACGTGACTATTTTCCAATGGTTCAAATGGTTCAAGTACAAGGTGAAAGCTAAACACAAGGCTTGGAGCAGGATGACACTAGGCTAAAACTCAAGGTGTCTCGTAATTCAACATATCTTTGCTGCGTCAATCACCTATGTCGTCTCTATATGGCAGTTCAAGAAGACCCACTAGTAGGAAATCGAGGCCCTTTTTAGAGGATTCTTGTGAGTAGAGTCGTCGGGGAGAAGAAACTACACTATATTCCATGGGAACCGTTGAAGGCTTTGAAGTAGTAGGGTGGATTGGAACTTCTAGATATTAGAGGGAGGAATACAACCCTCCTTAAGAAGCTGTTGGCACAAATGATCAATGTGAATGACCTATTGGGTGGAGATAACCAAGGTGGCCATCATGCATCACGAAAAGGAGTAGGTCGATGGGCCGGGCTTAGCTGGTATGACAAATTAGTTTCTCACTTTCCTATTGCAATCAAAGGGTCCGATTTAATTAGCAAACTTGTTCTAGCTTGGAAAGAGTGTGTGAGTTTGATGAAGTGGCAGGGGAGGAAAGGTTTACGGGGGGATGATTGTTTATTAGAGTCCATATGGTAAAGCAAAGCTTTACCTAGGGAGGGTGACACTTTTTCCTAGGAGGATATGGCAAGAGCCAAGAACATGAAGCAAGGGCAAGCCTGATTAGTTCACGGTGAAGGAACGTGATGAGAGGAATGTCCTCACAAATGGGAATAGAGAGTTCCTTAAAGCAATACTAGAGGGTATCCCAAAGGGCTTGCCCTTGAATTACATTACTTCTAAAGAAGGAAGAAGGGCTCAATGGTTTGTTGGGATAACTCTCCTCCTCTAAATTTCTACCAAGGTGTTGTATAGACATTTGATAGACTCGAAGGAAGCCATTGGATCCTTAAACAAAAAATAAGGGTGGAGATGTGGCACAGTGTGGTGGAAATCCCATCTGAAAGAGATTTGGAAAGGATGCACGATAGGGAAGGGCCGATTCATCTTGTGGAATATTATTAATCAATGGCCCCTGTGATCAAAGCAAAGCTAGCGAAGATGACGTAGATGGATCTAACCTTTGTCCTGTGCGATAGGGCTCTTGAGGATTTCAAACATCTCCTTTGGAAATGTTCTATTGCTCATGAGGTGTGGAAGAAGCTGGAGACTTCTGTGCGTCTATCCGAGGTCATGGTCTCCTTCAAGATTGGCTGACAATGAAGATCTTGCTATTAAGAGTTACATCGTAGCTACTGTCCATGCTTGCAACAAGCAGGATATATCTCAAGGTGGCAATAATCTCAGCAATTTTGGAGTTTAGGAAGAAGAACATGTTTCTCTATAGAATCCAACTAGGATTTCAGGTGTCAGCCATAGCTGCCATGGTAAAAGTTTTCCTTCAAGACTTGGAGATGGCACTAGATAGAGTCAAACCGGTGGTTGATCATGTAGTCTATTTGGTGGAAGTTAAACCTTAGTGTAATGTAGAGCCCTTTTGGCTCACAGTAGTGTTGGCCATGGGGTATCCCCTATAAAAGCAAAATTTTTATACGAGTCTTTTTGGCAAGGATTGACCTACCCCATATAATACACTCCCTCAACTTTATTATATTCCTATTGTTTTGGACCATAGAGGTTAATTAACTTATGTTTGATAATATATTAATTGATATATATGGGTTAATTAAACTATTTTAAGTTATGTCTAAGAAGTGTGCACATTATTCAAAAGGGTAGGATTCAAACCCACAATGCTATCTTTCCTGCATGTGAGTGCTACCACTAAGCTATAGAGTGGAAAAGCATACCTAGTGCTAACTGAAATATTACAAATGGTCCCTCTTCCCCCTTACATACACATGCACATCCACATGTGTCCACCACACCCTACCACTAATCTATAGAGTGGAAGAGCATACCTAGTGCTAATTGAAATATTATAAATGCTCCCACTTCCCCCTTAAATGTACATACACATGTGTAGACCACACACAAGGTGGCCATCTCTACTGCATCAAGAAAAAGAGTAGGTCGATGGGCCGAGCTTAGTTGGTATGACAAATTAGTTTCTCACTTTCCTGTTGTAATCAAAGGGTCCGATTTAATTAGTGGACTTGTTCTAGCCATGTAAGAGAGCGTGAATTTGATGAAGTGGAAGGGGAGGATTAGTTCACGGTGGAGGAGCTCGATGAGAGGTATGTCCTCACAAATGGGGATAGAGAACTGCTTAGAGCAGTACCAGAGAGAATCCCGAATGGCTTGCCCTCGAATTACATTACTTCTAAGGAAGGCAAAAGGGCTCAATGGTTTGTTGGGATATCTCTCCTCCTCTAAATTTTTGCCAGGATGTTGTATAGAAGTTTGATAGACTTGAAGGAAGCCATTGGGTCCTTGAACAAGAAATGGGGGTCGAGACATGGCACAACATGGTAGAAATCCCATCTAAAAGAGATCTAGAAAGGATGCGTGGTAGTAGGGAAGGGCCGATTAATCTTGTGGAAGATTATTAATCAATGGCTCTCGATCAAAGCAAAGCTAATGAAGAGGATGCAGATCGATCCAACCTCTGTCCTGTGCGATAGGTGGAAGCCAACCTCAGTGTAAGGTAGAGACCTTTTTGCTCACATTAGCGTAAGATATGGGGTATCCTCTATAAGGGTAAAACTTTTATATGAGTCTTTTTGGTTAGGATCGACCCACCCCATATAATACATACTCGCTATAATTTATTATATTCCTATTTGTTTTGGACCATAGAGGATAATTAACTTATGTTTGTCCATAGATAAATTAATTTATCTAGTTTAATTAATTTATTTTAATCTGTTTAAGAAGTGTGCACATTATTCAAGAGGGTAGGATTTGAACCCACAATCTTCTCTTTCCCACATGTGAGCCCTACCACTAAGCTATAGAGTGGAAGAGCATACCAATTGTTGACTAAAATATTACAAATGGTCCCTCTTCCCCCCTACATACAAATGCACATGTGTACACCACACACTACCACTAAGGTATAGAGTGGAAGAGCACATACCTAGTGCTAATTGAAATAATATAAATGGTCCCTCTTCCCCCTTACATATTCATACACATGTGTAGACCACAGACAAGACGGCCATTTCCAATGCATTAGGAAAAGGAGCAGGTCAATGGGCCGAGCTTAGCTAGTAGGACAAATTAGTTTCTCACTTTCCTGTTGCAATCAAAGGGTCCGATTTAATTAGGGGACTTGTTCTAGCTTGGAAAGAGTGTGTGAATTTGATGAAGTGTAAGGGGAGAGGGTTTATGAAGGGACGATAGTTTATTGCAGTCCATATGGTAAAGGAAAGCTTTGCCTGGGGAGGGTGACACTTTTGCCTAGGAGGATATGGCAAGAGCCAAGAACGTGGAACATGGACAAGGCTGATTATTTCATAGTGGAGGCGCTCAATGAGAGGTTTAAGAAGGGACGACAGTTTATTGGAGTCCATGTGGTAAAGCAAAGCTTTACCTAGGGAGGGTATCACTTTTTCTGGGGAGGATATGGCAATAACCAAGAACGTGGAACACTGGCAAGGCTGATTATTTCACAATGGGACGAGCTCACTGAGAGGTATGTCCTCACAGATGGGGATAGAGAATTGCTTAGAGCAGCACTAGAGAGAACCCCCAAGGGCTTGCCCTCAAATTACATTACTTCTAAGAAAGGCAAAAGGGCTCAATGGTTTGTTGAGATAACTCTCCTCGTCTAACTTTCTTCTAGGGTGCTATACAGAGATCTAATAGACTCGAAGGAAGCCATTGGATCCTTGAACAAAAATTAAGGGTCGAGACACCGCACAACATGGTGGAAATCCCATCTAAAAGAGCTTTAGAAGGGATGCGCGGTAGGGAAGGGACGATTCATCTTGTGGAACATTATTAATCAATGGCTCCCAATCAAACTAAAGCTAGCGAAGAGGATGCAGACAGACCCAACCTGCATCCTATGCGGTAGGGATCTTTCTTGAGGATCAAAAACATCTCCTTTGGAGATGTCATGTTGCTCATGAGGTGGAGAAGAAGCTGGAACTTCTATGCATTTATCTGAGATCATGGCCTCCTTCAGGATTGGCTCACACAGGAGGATGCCGCTATTAGGAGATACGTCACAGCTATCGTCCACACTTACAAAGAGGTGGATATATCATAAGGAGGCAATAATCTTAGCAATTTGGGAGTTTAGAAACAAGACCATCTTTTCACTATAGAAACTAGCTAGGATTCCAGGTGTCGGTCATAGCTGCCATGGTAAAAGTTTTCCTTCAAGACTTGGCACTAGATAGAGTCAAACCGATTGTTGATCATGCGGTCTATTTGGTGGAAGCCGACTTTAGTGTAAGGTAGAGCCCTTTTTGCTCACAATAGCATAGGCCATGGGGTATCCCCTATAAGGCAGCATTTTTATAGGAGTCTTTTTGGCTAGGATTGATCCACCCTATATAAGACATATTCGATCTAATTTATTATATTACTATTTGTTTTGGACAATAGAGGTTAATTAACTTATGTATGTCCATAGATTAATTAATTTATCTAGGTTAATTAATTTATTTTAAGCTATGTGTAAGAAGTGTGCACATTATTCAAGATGGTAGGATTCAAACCCATAGTGTTGTCTTTCCAACATGTGAGCCCTACCACTAAGCTATAGAGTGGAACAACATACCTAGTGCTAACTGAAATATTACAAATGGTCCATCTTCCCCCTTACATACACATGCACATGTTTACAGCACACCCTACCAGTAAGCTATAGAGTGGA
This sequence comes from Dipteris shenzhenensis, assembly GCF_047967505.1. Lineage (NCBI taxonomy): Eukaryota > Viridiplantae > Streptophyta > Polypodiopsida > Gleicheniales > Dipteridaceae > Dipteris > Dipteris shenzhenensis. The sequence continues at coordinate 17,183,087 of NC_141620.1, read as the reverse complement.
AGAGCACATACCTAGTGCTAACTGAAATATTATAAATGGTCCCTCTTCCCCCTTATATATACACACACATGTATAGACCACATACAAGGTGGCCATATCCAATGCATAAGGAAAAGGAGCAACTCGATGGGCCGGGATTAGATGGTATGAAAAAATTGGTTTCTCACTTTCCTGTTGCAATCAAAGGGTCTGATTTAACTAGCGGACTTGTTCTAGCCAGGAAAGAGTGTGAATTTGATGAAGTGGAAGGAGAGGAAGGGTTTACGAGGGGATGGCAATTTATTGGAGTCCATATAGTAAAGCAAAGCTTTACCTAGGGAGGGTGACACTTTTGCCTAGGAGGATATGGCAAGAGCCAAGAATGTGGAACACAGGCAAGGCTAATTAGTTTACTATGGAGGAGCTCAATGAGAGGTTTGTCCTCACAAATGGGGAAAGAGAACTCCTTAGAATAGTACTAGAGAGAATCCCCAAGGGCTTGCCCTCGAATTACATTACTTCTAAAGAAGGAAGAAGGGCTTAATGGTTTGTTGAGATAACTCTCCTCCTCTAAATTTTTTCTAGGGTGCTGTATAGACATCTGATAGACTCAAAGGAAGCCATTGGATCCTTGAACAAGGAATGGGGGTCAAGATGCAGCACATCCTAGTGGAAATCCCATCTAAAAGAGATTTAGAAAGGATGCGCGGTAGGGAAGGGCCGAAACAACTTGTGGAAGATTATTAATCAATGGCTCCTAATCAAAGCCAAGCTAGCGAAGAGGATGCAGATCGATCCAACCTTCGTCCTGTGCGATGGGGCTCTTGAGGATTTAAAACATCTCCTTTGGAGATGTCCTATTGCTCGTGACGTGTGGAAGAAGCTAGAGACTGTTGTGCGTCTATCCGAGCTCATGGCCTCCTTCAGGATTGAATCACAATGGAGGATCCCGCTATTAGGAGATACATCACAGCTATTGTCCACACTTGCAAAGAGCTAGATATATCTGAATGAGGCAATAATCTTAGCAATTTGGGAGTTTAGGAACAAGAACATGTTTCTCTATAGAAACCAACTAGGATTTCAAGTGTCGGCCATAGCTCCCATGGTCAAATTTTCCCTTCAAGACTTCCAGATGCCACTAGATAGAGTCGAACCGTTTGTTGATCATGTGGTATATTTGGTGGAAGCCAACCTTAGTGTAAGGTAGAGCCCTTTTTTTTCACAATAGCGTAGGCCATGGGGTATTGCCTATAAGCACAAATTTTTTATATGAGTCTTTTTGGCTGGGATTGACCCACCCCATATGATACATACTCGCTCAACTTTATTATATTCCTATTTGTTTCGGACCATAGAGGGTAATTACTTATGTTTGTCCATAGATTAATTAGTTCATCTTGGTTAATTAATTTATTTTAAGCTGTCTAAGAAGTATGCACATTATTTAAGAGGGTAGGATTTGAACCCACACGGTTGTCTTTCCCACATGTGAGCCCTAGAGTGGAAAAGCATACCTAGTGCTAATTAAAATATTACAAATGGTCCCTCTTCCCCCTCATGCACATGCACATGTGTCCACCACACCCTACCACTAAGCTATAGAGTGGAAGAGCACATACCTAGTGCTAACTAAAATATTATAAATGGTCCCTCTTCCCCCTTATATATACATAGACATGTATAGACCACATACAAGGTGGCCATCTCCAATGCATCAGGAAAAGAAGAAGGTCGATGGGCTAGGCTTAGTTGGTATGACAAATTAATTTCTCACTTTCTTGTTGAAATCAAAGGGTTTAATTTAATTAGCAGACTTGTTCTAGCCTAGAAAAAGTGTGTGAATTTGATGAAGTAGAAGGGGAGGAAGGGTTTACGAGGGGACGGCAGTTTATTGGAGTCCTTATGGTAAAGCAAAGCTTTACCTAGGGAGGGTGACACTTTTGCCTGGGAGGATATGGCAAGAGCCAAGAACGTGGAACACGGGCAAGGTTGATTATTTCACAGTGGACAAGCTGGATAGGTATGTCCTCACAGATGGGGATAGAGAACTGCATAGAGCAGTATTAGGGAGAATCCCCAAGGGCTTGCCCTCAAATTACATTACTTCTAAAGAAGGCAAAAGGGCTCAATGGTTTGCTGGGATAATTCTCCTCCTCTAAAGTTTTTCGAGGGTGCTGTACAGGAACAGGGTTTGAGATACAGCACAACATGGTGGAAATCCCATCGAAAAGAGATTTAGAAAGGATGTGTGGTAGGAAAGGGCTGATTCATCTTGTGGAAGATTACTAATCAATGGCTCCCGATCAAAGAAAATCTAGTGAAGAGGATGCATATATATCCAACCTCCGTCATGTGCTATAGGGCTCTTGAGGATTTAAAAATTCTCCTTCGGAGATGTCCTATTGCTCGTGAGGTGCGGAAGAAGCTGGAGAGTGCTGTGTGTCTATCCGAGCTCATGGCTATCACAAATGAGTTTCTCACTTTCCTGTTGCAATCACAGGGTCCGATTTAATTAGCAGACTTGTTCTAGCCTGGAAAGAGAGTGAATTTGATGAGGTGGAAGGGGAGGAAGGGTTTACGGGGGGATGGCAGTTTATTGGAGTCCATATGGTAAAGCAAAGCTTTACCTAGGGAGGGTGACACTTTTGCCTCGGAGGATATGGCAAAAGCCAAGAACGTGGAACAAGGGCAAGGCTAATTAGTTCATGGTGAAGTAGCTTGATGAGAGGTACGTCCTCCAAGATGGGGATAGAGAGCTGCTTAGAGCAGTACTAGAGAGAACCCCCAAGGGCTTGCGCTCAAATTACATTACTTCTAAAGCAGGCAGAAGGGCTCAATGGTTTGTTGGGATAACTCTCCTCCTCTAAATTTCTGCCAGGGTGCTGTACAAACAACTCATAGACTCGAAGGAAGCCATTTGATCCTTAAACAAAAAATGGTGGTCGAGACGCGGCACAATGTGGTGGAAATCCCATTTGAAAGAAATTTAGAAAGGATACGAGGTAGGGAAGGGTCGATTCATCTTCTGGAAGATTATCAATCAATGGCTCTTGATCAAAGCGTTGCAAGTGGAGAGGATGCAAATTGATCCAACCTTCCACTAAGCTATAGAGTGGATGGCATACCTAGTGCTACCTGAAATATGACAAATGGTCCATCTTCCCCCTTTCATACACATGCACATGTGTGCACCACACCGTACCACAAAGCTATACAGTGGAAAGCATACCTAGTGCTAATTGAAATATTATAAATGGTCCCTCTTCCCCCTTATATATACATACACATGTGCAGACCACACACAAGGTGGCCATCTTCCATGCATCAGGGCAATGAGCAAGTCGATGGGCTGGACTTAGTTGGTATGATAAATTAGTTTCTCACTTTCATGTTGCAATCAAAGGGTCTGATTTAATTAGCGGACTTGTTCTAGCCTCGAAAGAGTGAGTGAATTTGATGAAGTGGAAGGGGAGGAAGGGTTTAGGGGGGACGGCAGTTTATTGGAGTCCATATGGTAAAGCAAAGCTTTACCTAAGGAGAGTGCGTGGGAGGATATTGCAAGAGCCAAGAACATCGACCATGGGCAAGGCTAATTAGTTCACGATGGAGGAGCTTGATGAGAGGTATGTCCTCAAAGATGGGGATAGGGAATTGCTTAGAGCAATACTAGAGAGAATCCCCAAGGGCTTGCCCACGAATTACATTACTTCTAAAGTAGGCAAAAGGGCTCAATGGTTTGCTGGGATAATTCTCCTCTAAATTTCTACTGGGATGTTGTACAAACATCTCATAGACTCGAAGGAAGCCATTTGATCCTTAAACAAGAAATGGGGGTCAAGACGTGGCACAGGGTGGTAGGAATCCCATTCAAAACAGAATTAGAAAGGATGCGCAATAGGGAAGGGCCAATTCATCTTGTGGAAGATTATTAATCAATGGCTCCCGATCAAAGCAAAGCTATCGAAGATGATGCAAATCGATCCAACCTCCGTCCTGTGCGATAGGGCTCTTGAGGATTTCAAACATCTCCTTTGGAGATGTCTATTGCTCATGAGGTGTGGAAGAAGCTGGAGACTGTCGTGCGTCTATCCAAGCTAATGGTCTCCTTGAAGATTGACTCACAATGGAGTTTCCTGCTATTAAGATATACGTATGAGCTACTGTCCATGCTTGCAAGAAGCTAAATATATCTCAAGGTGGCAAAAATCTCATCAATTTGGGAGTTTAGAAACAAGAATGTGTTTCTCTATAGAATCCAACCAAGATTTCAGGTGTCAGCCATAGCTGCCATAGTAAAAGTTTTCCTTCAAGACTTCGAGATGGCACTAGATAGAGTTAAACCGGTTGTTGATCATGCGGTCTATTGTTGGAAGCCAACCTTTGTGTAAGGTAGAGCCCTTTTGCTCACAGTAGCGTAGGCCATGGGGTATCCCCTATAAGGGAAAAAATTTTAGACGAGTCTTTTTGGCTAGGATTGACCCACCCTGTATAATACATGCTCGCTCAACTTTAACCTATTCCTATTATTTTAGACCATAGAGGTTAATTAACTTATGTTTGTTCATAGATCAATTAATTTATCTAGGTTAATTAATTTATTTTAAGCTTTGTCTAAGAAGTGTGCACATTATTCAAGAGGGTAGGATTCAAACCCACGATGTTGTCTTTCCCACATGTGAGCCCTACCACTAAGCTATAGAGTGGAAGAGCATACCTAGTGCTAATTGAAATATTACAAATGGTCCATCTTCCCCCTTACATACACATGCACATGTGTAAACCACACCCTATCACTAAGCTATAGAGTGGAAGAGCATACCAAGTAAGAAAATAAAGCGATCTTGTGTTCAGTCCAAAATTGTGTTTGTTCTTTGAGTCAGACATGCATGGCAATTGGAGGGCATAGAAGAAATTGAAGAAAATTAAACAAAACACATTGTGCATGCCATGTTTGTATTTTTCAGAATTAGGAATAACCCCCACATAACACACCATGGGGAAGTATGCTAAAATAAACCGTTCGCATCAACTCTTTCTCGCAACATTGAGGGGACATACTAGCAAAATTTCACAAACTTTACTTCAGCGTGTGAGTATTAATCCTTTGAGGCTTGTACCCTGCTCACTATAAGGTCTATGTTTTTTTGTGAAAACAAGTCTTGTGATTTCTATTTTTAAATCTTCTAAGGTAGTTCTTGGCCTCAGCTAATATGTTTCATAGCCGATAATGTACAAAAGCTTGAAAAATTGGCTTGTATGGCTGTTTGATGCGAGGTTGGATTGCTTTCAATAGTGGCTCAAACTAAGATTTGAAAGCTCTCTTTTTTCTTATATAAAACTGTGAGTCACATGGGGTATCTAGTACCTGAAAGCCCAAGTGGATGATATTCGGATGGAGAGAATTTAGATCCTGAGAGATTCTAAATTCTAGCAGCAACAAAAAACAGAGTCAACGTCTTCATCGATGCCTGATAAGAGTCATGAGTTGGAAATTAGAACCACATCAGGTTGGTTATAGAATTCGACACTATATTGTACTTTTGTCTGTCGATTAGTAAGCTCATCTTCTTTCCAGCTCATTCTACTCGAGGACAGCTTCTCCATCTTGCAGCTACAGAAGCACGAAGACTATCCAATTGTAGATCATTTCATTATCTCCAATTGTATATCATTTCTTCTACTCGAACCTTTGCTCAGACAACTCTCAAGTGCAATGCTTTCTAATCCATCGATCCGATCTAACATATTAACTTTGCGAGTTTGTCCATCAAGCTACATTTCAACTTTGTAGCGATGCAGCTACAGAAATTACCTAAATTTGAGGAGAAGATTTGAATATCACAAGACTTCAAAACTCCACACTTTTGACAGCATAAAACAGCAACAAGCCAGTAGAAATTACATAGTAGGCGACTTCTATAGACATCAGTCGCAAGACACAAGACGGAACTCCAACAAACGAAATATCAAGCGTTCCGGCTGGCAAACAAGCCTTGTTTTATCAGCACAAAAGCACTAGATAGATTATAAGGAGGATAACAATGGCACAAGACCTTAGGAGACGCAAACTATTAGAAGGTTGACAGCTAAAATTACTGATGATGCAACGTTCCTGGAGCTGCTAGAGAACAGTTGCATGTTCGATCTTTCCGAATTGCAAGTCTGGCATTCAGTGTAGGAAGAACGAACAATTCCGGCGGAAGACGACGACGGAATCCATCCATATACCTTAGTATTCTACACCACCCTCTCTGCCAAGCTTTTGCCCTGAAATTCTACGTTTGAGCTCTCTTCCACATTACGTTCACTTCGCCCCTTCTTCAGGACTTAGGTGTTGGCCTGGACTTTAAGCTTTGCAGAGACCCTCTCACCTGAACGCATATCCAACCACCATCAGCTCAAATTTCAACCAGACCGATCGCAGCACATTCAATAAGATACTAGTATCGATCTATCTATTACTCTTCTTTGCAAAGTTGACCGCAGATCCTTACCTAGGCCTATGGCATCCGAACCTTTCATGATGCGGAGACTCTTCACCGTGGTAACGAACATTCTGTTCACAAGAGAGAATTGTTACCATTTCAGTGACTCAGACTTGCACGATCGAGAGACCACATTTAGAGCGAATGAAATGCGTTAGGATGACGGAAACTCACTCCCACGGCACGTCGCCCACAAGCATCCAATCTCCGTCTTTGTCCTCGTGAGTGAGGACATAATCGACGCCGCGTAACAGATCAAGCTTTTTGTTATCATTCTTACCGGACGAGTTTGATCCTCCGTTAGGGCCTGAGACGGAAGAAAATTAAGAACACATCTCGACGGATGGGAAGATGACGATCCGGCCAGAGTAAGACAAACAAAACGAGAATAATTTCGTCAAAAGAAACGATGCGCACCGTTCACGAACCCTTGAAACATGTCCTGCAAAGCGACTTTGAGAGAAGCGTAGCTGTCGTACGACTTCAGATCGATTTTGCGGCAGATCCGAACCCCGTCGAGCTTGGCTTTCACATAAAGCGCAGTGGAAGTATGCTTGCCCTGTTCCGAACCTTCAGCTATACTTGGAGAGCCATTCTCATCGTCGGCATTGTGTTTGGGATGAGCAGCCAGGGTGTTCTTTCGGAAGGAGCGAATGGGAGGCCAACCGACGGGAGCTCTGTTGAGAATGGGAATAACGAAATGCATCAGCTAGCAACGCTCTGCAGAAACTCACTTCATCGTAAATCTCGTAAACAGAAAGTCCCAGCAACCGGACAACTAACAAACTTCTGTTACCATCACGAGGAACGAACCTGCTTCCACCATCATCGTTTCGGGAGTCGGAGTTTTCTTGTTTCGCAGCAAGCTGTGGTGCCTTGATAAGAACCTCATTTGCAGGTTCATTGCTTCCAGGTGCACTCGCTGGAGCTTTGAACTGTGACGGAACTTGAGCAGGTCGGGGAGGCAACGCAGTATTTCCCGTCACCATAGTTCCGAACACACCCTTCGGTTGCTCCGCGCTCACCTGCCATCCTGGCGGCAGTTGTATCACGTTGTTCCAGGAGAGCAGCCCCGATGCTGTGTGTATCTTCGGAGCCTGAGAAGCTGCAAACTTCGCTTCTCCTTCGGCATTCGCACGAGAATCGTTCCTGCTCTCAGTAGCGTAAATCGCTCTGTTGTCACCAATAGCTTCGAAATAAGGTCGCTTTGCAGGGACGGTGCTCACTTTTGGCACAGGAATGACAAACCTTCCGGGCGCTAACACCCCCCCGGGAGGATTGAAGCCGGCGTCACTAGCTCCCAGCTCCCCGAGACGGTACGTCCAAAACTTATCAGCAGCTGATGCATCGTAAGAACTTCTCTCTGGTCCTGCTTCACGACGTGTGGGAGGCTTCGTAGTGAGGCCGTGGCTACTCAGATGGTGTGGAAGAGGAGCATCGTGCCTAAGAAGATCGTTCTGGTGTGGGATTTTCGCAATTTGCTCTCTGTTGGAGTAGCTCATGTCATGAAGCGCAGCGTGCGGAGAGGGGAGGCTCCAAGGCTTGTCCTTCGCAACGTGGTTCACCTCAATGACCTCCGAATCGTTTCCGAGTCTTTCCTGAGAGGTGAAGAATTTCTTGTCGACAGCACTTGTTGGAGGAAGGGTCCCTCGTTGCGAGAGCATATGCTGCTCGCTATTCCAAGCTTGGAAGGATTCCTGTCTGCCTCCATTTGCCGCAGAATGAACCAAATTTTCGGAGATGCCACTTCCGTTGCCGTCACAGACTTTTCTCACGTTTGCTGGAGACGAAGATACATGCTGCTGCTCTACACCACAGTTCTTTGGAGCTCCAACCTCCACAACATTGCAATCAGACCTCTTCTCTCCGTCACTTTGAGTCGCGTTCCCGTGAGTCAGAAAGTCCTGGCCAACTAAAGCAGGCCCTAATCCCAGCCGGAGCTCAGTATCCTTGGAGTCGAGGTCAAAATCTTTCGTACCATGCCTCTTATCCGAGGAAGACGAGGTAAAATTACCAACTGACGAGGACGAGGAGCTGGAGAGACCGATGTAGTCGCGCTCGGTGATCAACGAGGAGCAGCTGGCGTTACTGCTGTGACTTTTGTCGGCACCATCGTCGCTGTTCTCCTGTCCGGGGGGGTGGCTCCAAGAGTCTGCACCATGTGACATGCTTAAGCAAGGGGAAGAGAGGAGGGGGAGGAGGAGCTAGAGAAGAGGAGAAGGGGCTAGGTAGAACAGAGTTTCCGGAGCTTCCATGGCGGGTGAGGAGGGGAGGGGAGGGGAGGGGAGAAGTTCATCCCATAAGGAGAGGTAAAGGAGAAGGAGCGATGGAGCGAGAGAGCCAAGCAAGCAAGCTAAAGGAAGGTGAGATGTCGTGAGAAACGGAGTTCGAGAGGTGCAAGCAAGTCAGTTCAGACGAAGGCCATGAAAGCTCAGCAAACTCTCCGAGAGAAACTGGACAAGATGAAGAAGACGAAGATGGAATGGCGACCCGACGTCCAATTATGAGAATGGAATGAATTGTCCCAACGATTAAGAAATCCCATCCCCCCTTCGCTATTCTCCTCCGCTTTATTAAATACATATGCCCCCTTCCCCCCCGCCCTCGCTTGCGTTGGTCACAGTCCTCATTTGGCGGGGCCTCCCGCTAAAAGTAGCCAACTTGTCTTCCCGGTTACCGCTCCCGGTTAACCGGTTTACCATCCTTTTCTCCCTTGGGCCACCTGGGCAGCCCTCCTGCCCTCCGTTTCCGCCTCCCGTTACTTCTACGTTCCGTTCCGTCCGTCTCTTGTACCCCCTTTTGGGGGAAGAGCCCGCCGGATTCTCCGCCCACATGGACTAACTTCGCCACCAATTTGGCGCTGCCTCCTAATCCCCGCCGGTTCTGCCGCTGCCATCCTTGCCTGCCGCCAACCGGCGCTCTTTCCCGACGCTTTTTGCTTTTCACGTTCGCTTTTTTTTTAAAACCCCCCTAATCAGTGCTCCCACAACCACAGCTCCACGGCCTCTTTCCCTACCAACCGACCGCCCCCGCTTCCCGCCTCCTCACACCCCCCCGTGCGCCCCCCCGCCCGTGGGACCCCTCCCCCCGCCAACCTTAGTTGGCCCTGCTCCCTTCAATACTAGCCCGCGTACTTGCGTTGCCACAGTCCGCATTTCCGCCCCCCTCTTCGCATTTGGTGTGGTTGTCCTCTTCACAGCGTGTGCTGCTTGCCCTTCTTTGGCGTTTGGTGCTGTCCTCGTCGCCGGTGCTAGTCACAGCTATTGTTGGCTCAGCTTGGCATTTGATATGGCTGTACAGACTAGTGTTGACCTGAATGATTGATTAACTTCGGAGATTGACTACACAACATTTGCAAGACAAGTTACAACACACCGTTGAGTTTTACCCAACGGACTATGACAAGCTACAACAGGCCTGGTCTACCGTATTTTTTATTATTATTATTTTTTAAATGTTAAGCCCCCAAAAAAAAAAGTTGCATGACCCAGCACATATTAACAGAATGCACCTTTTGCATAGTTGATGTATGCATCCCATATACAAAGGGCCCCATTTTTGCACCAAGGTGGCTGATGCTATTGTGCTTTTTTGCATCAAAGGCACATGTGACATGGTGTAAGGGCACTACGCTCGTACTTTTTTCAAGATGAAAAAAAGCAAGGTACAATCAAAAGCTAGGCACATAGTGTGCACAATAAAGGCATGCATTGCAATAGTTGACAAAAAACAACCTAGTGGGAGTCGAACTCAAGTCTTTAACATTGTAAGACATGGTGCTAACACAACCAATGAAAGCACTTGTGAGCCACTAGCAAAGAAAGAAGCTATCCCCAAGTGATTAGATGGAACCATTTGGGGCCACTAGGAAAAAAAGAAACTATCCGCACTCTAGTAGCTTGGACTTGAATAAGTCCTTGTAACAAAGCATTGCATCTTCCCAATGTTACTCCTTTAAAGATTGGAAAGTCATAAAACTCTCTAGTAGGGGGAGGGGCTGACAAATAAGTGAGCTCCCATTAGCTAGCTCTAAAATCAAGGACCTTACCCTAACTTCCATGCAAGTATGGGTATGCAACACCTTGCTAACAGGGTAGCATTGTTTTTTTTAGCTTTCTCCACTCGAAGCAACATGCAAACGATGCCTTAAAGATGCATAGTGGCCTCGGCTTGAGCTTGTATATTTGATAAAACAACTTCATAGCACATTTTTACAATAAAGCTAACCTTAGGTCTTTACACCGCATGTGAAGGTATATAGCCCCAAAAGGCAAAAAATGCAAAAGAAAGGTCACAAGATTAGGAAGGCCTATATTTGCATGACTAGCAAGGCCAAATTTCACCTTTGACCTATCACATTAACACGTTCTTCCTCCCCATCTACCATGATGCACATGGGAACATGACTAATACCACCAGATTCAAGATTAGTCACGTTCTAGCTATGCTTAAGTGCATTATTTGTAGCAGTGAGGGAGAACAATGCAAGAATTCAAGCTATAGAATGCAACTGCCATATATCTAGAGATATCCAAGAATTGTTGACTAGGAACTCCAATTCTAGCTACCCAAGTTGTTTGGCTATTGTGGGAACCTCCTCTCAACTAGTAGAAGAATCCAGTTTTGATATAGATTAATATTATTAATAACTAGGACTGCTTTTTAAGATCTTGCTCCTCACTAGAGAAGTGCTTGATGTCCTATTTGGACATGCTAGACATGAGAGACACGTTTACATCTTACCGAACGTGTAATAAAAAATGCTAGCTTCTTTTACCATAATCATACTTGAGAATTTGTATAAACTCTCCACTTTGACCTTGGTGGTGAATTGTCAAGATTGTCAAGACAAGATATCGGATCTGCAACACTGTTTCAAAAAGGCTATTGGGGCAAGGCTCGCTTGTTGCATCTCGAAAAGCTCCTCTGTACCTAACTTGCATGGCTATCCATCATAATGAGGTGCCGCAATGTTTAACCATGGGAACAATTCACTTCCGAGAGGGATGGAAGGTTGTGATAGAACCTGTTGGAAACGAGGACAATTGTTACGTGATTTTTGCCGGTGAAAGAAATGGACAAGTGACATTAGGATGATAATTTTCTTCCTAGGAAAGTGGGAGGGCACCCATGGAAGTGCAGAGTGCGAAGCCAAAAAGCGGGGTATGGTTAAAGTGTGATGCAGCTTGTCCCCCTCAAGTTAATGCCGCAGATGGGGAGCCGGCGGGGTTACGGCGATTGGAACTAGAACTGAAAAATTAAAAGAGGACGTGGTGCTGTGATCCTGCGGCGGGCGGTCACATCGAACGGGGCGGGTGCGCCCCCCTGACACGACGGGGGGCACCACGCTGTAACCGGGGTGCATGCGTACACTCGATCCCAACCCTGCGGACGGACGCACTAACCCGAAGGTTCAGTCGACAGCCCATCATTAAAGCATGCAAGAAAACAAGGGCCAACCAAAAATAAAGAAAAGGCCTTCTTTTTTTTTCACACTCCCACAGTCCAACTAGGCACGGGCACGGCCTCGCATGTTAGTAGTCATGGCGGCCGCCTTCACTGCCGTCCGTTTCCCTCGGGGCTTTCCATCCGCCCCACGGTCCATTCGCCGAGACCTGGAAGACGTCCATTCACGCTCAGACTGGGACTCCCCTACGGTCATATCAACAGCTCGTTCCTGCCTGTGAGCCCTTCATAACATGGCTACAGTGGCCTCCCTGCCTTGTGCCCACAGTGCCTCAAATGAGGCATCGTGGTCTCCATGAACCCTTTGCCGGAGTCTTTTGTCTCCCATAGCTGGATGGAGGATGGGAACCCCCCACCTTCGCATTGTAGATTCAATACTAGGTCTTACTTCTTCTTTTTTTCCTTGCTTGGACTTTGACGCTTTCCTTTTCATTGCTCACTTCTCCAATGGGGCTTGCGTTTGCCTTGTCTCCCCCTAAATCCTTTCTCCTTTGTTTTATGGAGGATCCCAATCATCTTCTATGCTGGCAATGTGGGTGTCCCCAAGGTTTTTTAGCTCACCCACATAGTAATGTCAGTCCAATAGGTGTGCAATACTTGTAGATTTCTAGACGTTTGCCTCACTCTAGCTTTGGCCTATTGTAAATTTCAAGATGTTTGCTTCCCTTAACACTTAGCTAGTCTTAGTCTAATTGGCATGGCCCTCGACATTTTGGTTATTCAAACGCTTGTAGGGGTTATACCCATCTTTAATTATTAATAAAACACACGTGTGTGTGTGTGTGTGTTGTCACACACACACACACACACACACACACCAAACTTGCAATGAGACTTGATTTTTGAAACTTAACGAAAAAACAAAATAAGTATCACTTGATTTTTGGGTTTTACATGAAACTTGGTGAGCACACATATACATTTTAAGGAAACCTCTGAGAACTAGCCTATTGCTTCCACCTTGAGCACATGGATAAAGTACCTTTCCCAAAAGTTGAATCACTAATGTGTTCCCACCTTTCCACTGTGCATGTTGCTTTACTTTTCTTATTTTCACATCTCATATTTAATCAATCATCAGCATCTTATCCTAGACCTCAAGGGGCACGCGTCTATCGAGCATCATGCCCCACTTTTATTTTAAGGTGAGCTATGTCCCCCTCATTCCTGGTCTTTCTTATTGTCATTCACAAGTGGGCTACCTCAAAGGCTCTCTTTTAGAACTAGTTATAATATATCGTGTCATTTTGAATCATTTAAGGGGACAATTCCAATTTCAAATGATAGTTATCCTCTTAGGTTGTGTTATTTTAGGGGACAAACCAACAAACTATGTAAGCACCTATGACATCAATGTGCACAAGGCATGTGGATGTCGTCACAATGTTAAGAGGAAAACGAATATTAGAGATTTAGGTTGAAGCCTTGCCTAGTTTATGTATATATGCTTGAATGTGGGCTAAATTGTGATGGCTAATCATGGTCATTATAAAGTTGCATCACTAAGCATGCCTTTTCTACCTTAATTGAGAGGCATTCGTACAAAACTGGGCATTTACTTCCAAATTTTAGTTTATTTACTAAATTAGATGATGAATGCGTCACTTTATGTATATGCACTTGTCTCTAACGTGTGTTTATCAACATTTATGTCGCTTCAAAATGCATTGACTAAAAAGAAACCACTAGAAGTATTCGATCCTCCACTTCTGGAAGTATTCGACCCTCCACTGATGCACAATATATGAGGGTTGTTTTATTCTTGCCTCATCATAAAAGTAGATTCTCACCTACACAGGGAATTAAGTATTAAACAATGAGGAAGATGGCCAAATAAAATGCGAAGCTTCTCACCATTCAAAATAGGAAAAGGAAAGGGAAGAGCATGACCTTTGCCTTTAGTTGACTCATTATATTGAAAGCCTTTATCGAGCATGAATATTTAAAAACCCATCATTAAATAGAAGTGCTTTATCCCGAGGAGCAAGAAAAGTCGACGAAGTCAATTAATAATATCATATGAATAGGTAATATTTTTTACCAAGCCAACCATTAATGTAAGTAAAGATAAATGACTTAATTTTGTGAAGGTACAACCTAACCATAAGAAAACACATTTCAAATTCTTATAACAACTTTTGCATAGATCTTTGACTTTATCCATAAATGTAAGCACTCTATATTAATCTAAAATTGAAATGTAGAGTCCTCTCAGTTTTTACTTTCTTACTCAAGTGAATGTAATTAAAGAAAGGAGCTTGGAAAAAGTGAAAGCATCCCTCATACATGAAATCTGAATGTCGAACAATTTCAGTAACTTATTAATAATGCAATATTCTAAATTAATCATGCTAATACTTATCTATCATTTGTAATAATTCCCATGATTATAGCTCTACATGTATATCACTTCACTAGCTACACAAAAAAGACTTGTACTCATTTAAAACCTCTTAATTATCACAATAATCAATTTTGCACCTAAGTGCACTTATACATCAAAGATAAAGATATACCTCAAGACCATCCCTTATGGAGCTATACACTGAAATTTCCACACAATTGAATATTTTAATATATATATTTATGAAAGTACAAAATCTAAGAAATAATACTTCTATTGTGACTGTTTTCTCAAACCAAATGTGCATCCATCCTATCCCTGCTTAGAGCCCTCTTGCTTTAAGCAAGATTCTCCTCTATCACAACCTATCATTGTGCAAGAAGATTAAGTTCAAAAGTTGGTAACAGATTAAATACCATAAGTCCTTGGAAGCTCAATCTTCTTAGCAAAGTTATCAATTGCAGTACTTTAGCAAGCTTATGTGGTATTTTTATGTAGTGTTCCATTATATGACTACGACACTAGACAAATCTTTTCATTGAACAATCTAATCGGGGTTTTTTAACCTTTTAAATAGTCAACCAATATTTTACAAAGTCAATCATGCAATGGTGATATGCCTCATATTTGCTAAATAGTAAGTGAGATTGCTATACTGATTATGATGCATTCGTTGTAGATTTGGGAATATATGTAGGGTATCATTAGTGCCCATAATGGCTTATATATTCGAATTTAATGGCTTCATCATCATCACCATATAGAGGCCCAAAAAGTTTGTAATCTAGATGGATTTTCTTGTCTTGCATACCAATGGTTAAGTATTTC
Source organism: Dipteris shenzhenensis (assembly GCF_047967505.1). Classification (NCBI taxonomy): domain Eukaryota; kingdom Viridiplantae; phylum Streptophyta; class Polypodiopsida; order Gleicheniales; family Dipteridaceae; genus Dipteris; species Dipteris shenzhenensis. The sequence goes on along the minus strand of NC_141620.1, from coordinate 17,167,982 downwards.
ATAGTTTAATAGTAAGGTTCTTTTTAAATTTGACATATGTGTGAAACGGTTAGTGCTTGTCTATTGCCTATCTAGTATTAAAAGCCTAAATTTGGCATTCAAGGAGGTCAATTGTTTTTAAACTTCAGGGGTTTACAATCACAAGACATTCCAAAAGAGTATTACGTTGTGCAAATTCAAATTTACGTTTAAAAACAAATACAAAATTGGGCATGACCTTTAAAAGAATCATAAAAAACAACAAACATGGACGAGAAACATCATGAAAAGGGAAATGCGTTTTCCACCATTTTGAATTAGGTGATAAATTTTGCAAGCAATGAGTTATTCCTAACAAGAAAGCCTTCTTTTGGCAATGGAAATGATGTCTAATTTAAAAACCTATAAAGTGTCATGCATGTGCATGTGGTGATGGGTGTACAGATTTATGTGTATGCGCTCATATATGAACATGTGTGTGAGTATGTGCATATTTATATGTATGCACATGTGTGTGTCTTTTATTGTGTTTGTGTCTTTTTACCCCCAAAAAAGGTGTGCATGTGATGTGTGCATGCGTGAATGCACACGTGTGTGTGTGTGTGTGTGTGTGTGTGCATGTGTGTGTGTGTGTGTGGTTAAGGAGGGAGATGGTTGTGGCCTCGTCTGATACATGAAGAGCAGTGCAGGGTCAAAAAGCAACCTGATCGAGGAAATTTGAGCTTATGCTTGAGCTTAATGCCTCATGTCAATGTGACATGACTAGAGTAGCGGACTTTATTTTGTTCCTTGTTACAACCCAAAGACCCAAGGGGTGACAGATTTGAGGTTTCTTCCTTCTTTGCCTCAATAGAATGCACAGGCGCTGCTTTTGCCAGGCGTCAAGGATGGTGCTTTGTTGGCTGAAAAAGGACACGAACATTCAGAGATAGACGTGTGTTTTCTTTCCAAACCTTTGTTTGAGACTTCCAATGATAACAAGAAGGTTCCTCCCCCCTTTCCCTTTACATATGCAGCTATCTCTTCTTGCATGAAATGCAAGGGTGGTTATTCCCCTTCCTCCCATCAATACCTTTTGAGTTTGCTACCACCACACCCCCCCTTTTCTTGGCAAAAGCACTTAGGATCCATGCATGAATCATTCGCACCTAATAAGATCTCCAAGTTTGACAGCTTTCATTTTTTATGTTTTACCCTTCAGCTAGATACTCTTCGCACACTTTGTGGGGACTCTATGAGGCTGGTCTCCTCCTCTGTGTGTTAGATTTTTGAGCAAGTGATTGAGATACGACTACCCTCACAACTTAGCTCTCAATAAACACATGAAATATGAGGATCTCTACACATAAAATGACGAGACAAGATTAAAAAACTCTTGCTACACAGTGATCCAAAATGGTGACACAAACAGATCTTTATTGACTGAGTTAAACCGACTATTGAAGCCTCAACCCTACGGGATTTGTTGGCAATACAAGGTATGAAACTATCTAATCTATGAGCAACAAAGAGAACAGCATAGCCGCCTGTGATCATCTTTGTAGAAGGGAAGGCATCGACTACATGAAGAGCCACTCCCTTTCATGCATGAAGCGGTCTCTAGAATTACTGCCTCTGGAACCATCTACTCTTAGTGGCCATGTCACCTCTTGCCGCGTGCTTGTGCATGCATGAACTCATTTATCACCTGCAAGGACCAATCTCTACTCAACGCATTAGGAAATAAGGGAGCTCATTTTGGGGCCTTTTACGGTTTGGAAAAATTAGCTCTCAACCAATCAATTGAGGGCCGACGTAACATTGAAAATTCACGAAAATAAGAGAAAATAGAAAAAAGAAACAATACTTTATGTAGGTACAAGCGTGCTACATTAATGTGGAGATTGGTTTTTTATTCTCACAAGATCTTTGGACAAGAAGATAGAATCTAAACTGACATTTTATCTGACAAGGGCCTTCCGGCTTCCACCTTCCTTTGAACTTTGAAATGTTGTGCCGCCTTTCCTTCGAAAGGTCTACCATTCTACACCATTGCCTCATTGTGCAGCAGCCTTTCTTTTCCAAAACTGCTCCCTTGATCCTGTTTGGCGTAGAGTAAGATGTTTCTCGTCAACTGTCTGCCCACTTTCTCTTTCTTGAAACTTCAAATTGTTATCTTAGTTACATTACTTTGCTATTGTTACAGATTCAGAAAATCTCCATGGTGAATCAAACCACGGCCGTTCTTGTGGAAGATGCTCTGTGGATGATAATGCTATGAAGGCAGAATTATACCAAACATCCTTACCCCGTCGACCTGCTTCTTCTATTTCGTCGGTAGAGAATTCAAGTACAGTCAAAATGGAAGGAACTTGGGAAAGGTTTAGTGTCTCGAAAGGAGTATGGGTGCTCATGCAACCCAGCAAAAGAAAAAGACCCCAGACAAAAAAATTTTTCTTAGCGTCATGGAAGGGAAGAGTACGAGATTTTAAAATCACCAGAGGGAAGATATCCGTGAAAGAAGTTTTGATTCAGCACGTGTACATGCATAAAGAACTTGTCTTGCGAGACTATCCAAAAATCTTCCGCAACATAGGCCTAATTGTATATTTTTCTATTGTGGTTTTTTTCTTTACGAGGTGTATGGATTTTTAAGATGAAGCTTTGTCTCTTAGCTTATTGACATTCTTGTGTTGTTTTATTTCAGATTTATATCCTTCATCGTATGAGACATGGCAAAACATCGATTGTATTCTGGGATTTATAGATGTTCTGCATGGATCGATAGGAGAACAACAATACCAAGGTCGATGTGCAATAGAGCTAGCTCAATCAGTTATATTTTTTACTGATCATTTTTATCAGTTGCTGGACAAAGCTAACACACATGGTGTGTTAATAAAACAAGACCTTCCGGCATGGAATTTAGTGGATTGGCCTCACCCACATTCTAGTGTTATAGAGGCATATAGGGCGAAGCTTTTCACAGAAGTACAGAAAGCTCTGAGGCCCAATATTGCCACTAGGATAGTAAAAATTTCTTTATGCATGCCTCTCACAGTTTTTGTGGACTTGTTTAATACCTTTCCAATGAAGGTTTCAAAAACAATGTTCACAGTTAAAGCAACAAGTTCGGCATGCATGCCACAATTTTTGGATAAAGGTTGGGATAAGAAGACATGTAGTTCAGTGTTTTGTGAGGTTGTCCAACCTTCTATGCAACTGAAGTACATGGTTGCATCACAAAATTTTATTTTCTCTTTTTATTACAAGCGCAGTCGAATGCTAGGCACAAAACTAGTCCCAATGGATCAATATGAATATTCTTTTGGTGCAGAAAATAAACTTCTTGATATTGATGTTGTTGAGAATGGTGATGTGCTAGTCAATATCTCATTAAGAGAATGTTGCTCCCTAGCTCAATTGCACAGTGACATTCTGTTCGAGATAGAAGGTTCTATTTCAAACGACTTTTTATTTATCTACAACAACAAAAAGGTACACCATCTGATTTATCCTAGTCTCATTAAGCATTGCTATTAGTTTACTTTACCGCTCTGATTCATATTGCTTTTTTGCAGTTGCTCAAAAGAAGAGAGAGCTCAATAAAATGCAAAGACGTTGAAAATTTAAAAATTGAGATAACACAAACTCCATAAACAAAGGTTTTGTATTCAATCAAGTAAGATTTTGTACAGAACTGTTTAGTCAAACATGTAGAACATATTTCTGACATCCATTTTCTATTTATGTACAGCTTGATCCAGAGGCTGCTCTACATTTTTTGGAGGATCTTTTTTCTGCTACTCCATCCTGTCCTGTACAGTATGTTGGTGTTGCTCCATTGCCTCCTCCACTGCCCCAGGAGCATCTCTTTGCTGCTGTTCCATCTTCTCCTCAACAACATCAGCATCAGGTCCTTGCTTCTATGGCTTCTCCTCCTCAGCACTAGGTGATTGCTTCTGTGGCTTCTCGTCCTCAGCATTAGGTGCTTCATCTGTGGCATCAAGGTGTATGACACCTTCTTGTACTTTAGAGCTCTCACCCAACTCCACAGTAGCTGGCATAATAAGTTTGGGGGAGGCATAGCTCAAAAACCTCCAAATTGTATGAGCTCTAAAATTATATACATAGTTTGAGCTGAAGCTATCCTCTTTCATCTGCAATGGCAGACGATAATTTAGAACACTTTGTATCATTATGAATTATCTTCAAGCTAAATGAAAATTATTTTTTCTTATAAGGTCTAGCTGTTCTTTCTCAAAATAGCTTGAAAGTAGATATTTTGCACTGATCAGCACTCTCCATCCGTAGCTACTTGAATCATCTTGTTGTGGTGTCTGTACAGTTGGAAAGATATGTTAGAAACTGTTAGCATCTGCACAAAACAAAATTATTCAATAAGTTCAAAGACATAGCATGAAATAGACATCAGTAGAGGGAAGGACTTTTTACCTCTAGACTTATTGGCTCTATTGAATCCAAAAGAGAGACATTGGGAGGACAGTGATCCAATGCATCTAAAAGCCTTCTAATACAACTGCAATATGTATAATTTATTTAGTATGATATCAAAATAATGAAGTTTTAAGTTCAAAAAGCACACACAGCACTTACAATTTCAACTCTCTGTGTGTGTTTTTAAGAGAGTTGAATAGAAAGCATTGCTTCTACTGGATGTCAATAGAAACAAAACTCCAGTGGTCACTGCATAAGGAAAAAAACATAAGGAAATCAAAGGCTACAAGAGTTCCCAATCTTAAAGAAGAATCTTAAAAGAAGTAGTCACCCACATACTTGTTATGGTATGGAAGTAGCAAAACATCAATTACTTCAAAATTGCAGTGTTTGAACCAGCTGGAAATACTAATGGGAGTTTCCTTTGCATCTCTTAATTTAGAAGAAATGGTAGGATCAATAATATGGACTGTATGCTGTACAGAGGGGTGAAGCCAGCTTCTCATCATGCTGCATAAGACCAAAAAATAATTAGGGTAGGTTATAAAGGAGGTACAAGGAGGATTGTTTTTGCAAAAAATGTAAAATAATAGACACTTACTAGAGCATTGCAAGAATGATAGTATCTGAGCAATACTCATTCTTACGAGCCAATGCTGCCAAGCATGGTTTTGTCAAGTCAAAATCATTCACTGAAACTTCATCCTCAATATGGACAACTATATTAGGGCCCAGCTCCTGCAACCTTCTATGTATCTGTAGCTCCCTCTTTCCAGTCTCCACATCTATAACAGATTTTGTTTCTTTTATTTGCTGCTTCATTCACTCTGAAAAACTGCATACAAAGGATTGGAAAGAGATTACAGACATGGAGAACATGTTTTGACAAAAAAAAGGCAATCACAGGGGTGGATGAAGCAACATAGAGAAATTTGCAATAAAACGCGATACGAGGAGTTTGAAATTCCTAACAGGTCCAAATCGCGTTTTCCTACAAATTCCTGAAATGACATGCTGGTGCATTCCTACAGTGATTTCTCTGTCTCTACAACTAAATACAGTATGAATGGAGTTTATGCAAGAAGAGTACAGCCATGGATAGCTATGGAAGTCACAAAACCAGAATGACAGGGGTGGATGAAGCAATATTTCAATATTTGCAACAAAACGCGATTTCAGCTGTTTGAAATTCCTAAGGCCTTCTCCTCACATTTTCCTGCAAATTCATGAGGCAGCATGCTGGAATATGCCTTCAGTCATTTGAAGGTGTTTGCATAACCATGCAGGATGGATTGAGTCTATGGAAGGCAAGAAGTGTGCACAGACTGAAGGAAGAACCCATAAGTACAGTTTTACCCTCACATGCAAATATCACACTTGAAGATCTGCATTCCTACAGTGATTTCTCTGTCTTGACAACTAAATAAAATATGGACTGAGTCTATGCATTTTCATGCTTTCTATTGTAGGCAAGAAGATTGCAGAGACTAAGGGGAGAACCCATTGTTACTGACCTGAAATCTATCTGTGGATGTGCTGTGCTGCTGATGAGCAACCTGTGCTGAGGATGAACCTGTGCTGCTAGACAGGATGCTGATGTTGCAGAGTATGGAGGTAGGGAGACAAGAGAGTAGAGACTAGAGGGCAAGAGGTCTGAAACAGGATACCACAAATAAGTGCAAATACAAATAAGGCATCTTCTAAATCCCATACGTGTGGAATGTAGTCGTTTTTCACACGTGTGGATGGGACCCAGATCTCTTGGAGTTTGAAATTTGGCACGTGTGAAAGGTACACTTTATGCCTTGGAACTTGTGCCATTCATGATTTCATAATCAATTCCACAACCACTCTTCCCTCCCCTGCCTCCCAATCTTTCATCCCTGCCACGACCCTCGCATCTTCCATTTCCTTCTCTCTGATCCTTTCCTACCCAGCACACTCCATCTAGAATGCAACTTGCCTGAAGACTACTACCACTTCCAGATCTCCAGGTTACCTAGAGTGCAGAGTTCAAGCTAGTGAAAGAGCAGGAGATTTACCAGTGCAACTCCAACAGCATGGAAAAGGAAAAAAAAGGTCAGAATTCTAGATTGTTTTCAATGTTTTTTGACATATATTTCTTCCATCCATTGGATTTTTTATGTCCAAATGTCTTCAATCAGCTCCACCCTTCTTGTTACATTTTCAATTGATACTATCCAAGAATGTGGTAAATCACCCAGGAATTTGATTGGAGATGGATATGAATAGAAACTAGAAATTTGCAACAAAATGTGAGGAGAGTGGTTTATAAATCTCTAAATAGCCCATATCGCATTTTGCTGCAAATTCCTATTGTTGACACATTCCTCATGAAAAGCTTCACTCAGCTCCAGCATTTCTCTTGCATATGAGATCATACTATCCAGGAATCAATGAGATGAACCAAGTGTTTGATTTGACATGCATATGAACAGAACTGGAGAATTTGCAACAAAATGCGAGGAGAGTGCTTTATATTTTCCAAATGGTCCCCCATCGCGTTTTGCTACAAATTCCTGTGTCTGATTTGGTTCTCACTTTTACCTCATTGTTTTGCTATCTTTAGCCCTGTGGAATTCTTCCTTGATGATGAGAAATGTTTTTGCTTTGGAATAGCTGGCTCTCAGGCCCCACCTTTCAAGAGGAAGCTGGACTTTTCTGCTGCTATTATTAGACCACAGCAATCACCAGGTGAGTCATGAGAGCTCATGAAGGAATTATCTGGTGATATCCAATGCATTCACTGATTGCATATGTCAGCATATAGAATTCATAGTATATAAGTCTTTGAACAGGCAAAAAGAAGAGACTGGAGCAGAGTGCTGATTCTTCCATCACAAAACAAATGGAACCAGAAGAGGACAAGTCTCCAAATTTGCTCCTATTTGAGTTTCTTCACAAATGCAAGGCTCAGAGTAACTTCCATATATACCACAGTATTTTCAACATGGAGTTCACAATGAGCTCTGTACTGGAGCATCACAAAGATTTTCTTTCAGACTATTGGGATACCTTCAAAGAACTGACAGAGGCAGGAAGAATTGTGGAAGGAGAAAAGGTTTTTGTGCATATAAATCATATTGTCTCCATTGACAGGCTAAGGTACCATGTGAACAGAAGATTTAACAGCCTGCCTGATCAATATAAATTCAACTGTAACTTGCACACCAGAAAGTGCAGAGTGCTTGAGGAAACCATGGCATTCCTTATGTACATTGTCTTCAGTCAGGAGTCTTTGGATGAACAAGGGCAAGAGATTGAAGAAGAAGACACATCTGAAGCAGAGGAAAAGGAGGATGTTTCTTTGGTCACAGAAATGGCAGAGCAAGAAGAAGATATCAACCTTCAGGATGAGGGGCTGCAAGTGGCTGCTCTTGACCTTGTTCAACTGAGGACAAAAACTCTGAGGGGAGCAAAGCCAGTTGAAGATTTTGATGTTCAGAGCAACAACTATGCAGTGCCCATGCTTTCAAGTGTCTTGATTGTGGAAAAGATTGTGTTTTCCTCCATGATATAGAGTGTATGTTCAATTTGAGGGAGGACTATGCCATTTCCCTTATTGCCCAGCCCTTGCCCAGGCTTCAAGGCTTGACAAGGAGGTTGGCATAGAGGATGACCATTCACTACTGGCTTTGGAAACAATTTTTGATCCTATAGAGGCCCTTACATTTTGTTTCAAAGAGGCTAAAAAGTTCCAAGACCCAGATGAAGCTGCCTTCCAGCTCACACAGGAAGCTATGAATCTCTCAGCACTATACACAGAAAAGCCTAAAGAAGAGGCTGGACAAGAGGGGAGAGGGATAAATCTTTGGAAAGATGAACTGCTTGTTGCTGATGAAAATGAGAAGGTACTTCAAATCAAATACTTTGTCTTCTGCTTAACTTTGTTTTTGTAGGTTGTGTATCGTCTCACTCCAATCTTTTGATATGTGGCAGCTACAAATTGAGAATGACACATTCCTCCAGAGATCAAGTGGAAGCAGGCCGGTTGGGTTTCACAAAATGTCAGGCCTAGCTCATTATATTCATGATCTAGGTAGTGCCAAGATCTTGATTTACCATAGGCAGTTGAGCAACAATGGAGAAGCCATTGTTTACTTCTTAAAATGTTTGTCCAGGGCTTTAGGTGGACATGTTCTTTCATGGCAAAAGGAAAAGATCATTTTGATAGAGAGGTTATCTGCCATAGATATATTTGGAGATTATGTGAATAAGCAGGCCTCTAGGGCCGCTTACTTTTTGTCTTACACTTCTTATGCATTAGCATGTGGTGTTAAGGAGCCCAAATGTCTGGAGGGCTATGGAAAACACAAGCTCATAAGGTTTCGAGAGCCACCCATGATTGCATCAGGCCACACAGTCCAAGAAGAGGAACAAGTGGAGACAGCTGAAGAAAAGGATACCCCTCCCAGACAAGCAACAGAGGCAAGCATTGATAAACAGACAGTCGACATCAAGCCAATAAAGAAGAAAAAGACTCCAATCAAGATCAAAAAGAGAGTTCCGATCGGCAGGCCCTGGGAGAAATAGGATTTAGTCATCAAATATAGCACAAACATTATATTAAAGCTGAACTGATTTGTACAAAGTCTTTGATATCTGGTATGATCTTGTATAAATGAACAATAAGTTGAAGATGAAATGATTTGTACATTTAGATAGAGTGGTGTCGTTAAATATTAAACAAACAATATATTGAAATTGTGAACAAATTGTATTATGTTTAGATCATATGTTTCACAAAAGAAATACTTTTGATGCATAACACCAAGAGTCACTTGTTCCACAAAAAAAAATTCTATTGAATGAGTTTGAAAACATGTGGACATAACACCAATAAGTTACAAATGAGTCCTATTCATGTTTACTTGTCCATTTATGGTTTCTAAATATCTTCGATTCCCTCCATTGTCTATGTCTCTTTGCTGCAATTGAATTGTCTAGAGCTTGTCTTCGTCTTTGCTTTAGGGCTAGAAGAAAAGCAAGCTTGATTTTGGAGCTAGCAACTTTTCTTTTAGCACGCAGCCTCTGTAGTATGCCTCGGTAAAACCATTGGAAGACTTCCTTCAGACTATTTGCCTTTTGACTCCCTCCATAGTGTTGTGTGTGTCTGAAAAATGCATTACGTGCCATGTAGTGAGACTTCTCCATGTCTTGGGTAGACCAAATTGCTGGGCATCCATAGGGAAGGTGGTTGTAGATGATATGCTGTAAGACATAAGAATGCATAGTAAGTAATAAAAAAAAGAGGATCACACTTAAGTAAAAGAAAAAGACAGAACCTTACCATGTAGTGAGTTATATTGCAGGCTGTCCACGCGTCTTTCATTGACTTCCCAAAATGTTTAATTGCCTCCTCAAAGTTCTTGTAATCACTCTTTGTCCATGTTACTTTGTCACAAAACATGAAGACCTCCATAACTCTGCCTTCCTATTTCATGCTTCCCCATCTGCCTCATGATCTTTCACAACATTATGGACTTGCTTCCACAATCCATAAATAATCTTTGAAACTATTCTACCTTGCCTTACTTGCTTACTGTGTTTGGGTCAAGACAAGAATCTTCTTGCCTTAACACCACCAATAGAGGGCTTGATTGGTACCTCCTTGCCATTGGTAGACTTTTTAAAATCCTTTGTGATTTGAACATCTCCTCCATGCAGACCTATATCGGATAACACTTTTTCCAATGCTTGAAGAGCATCCTTTCTATTTTTTTTGGGACGGAGTTTCCAAGCAAATCCAATATATAAAAATACCAATTTCTCAATAATTTGACATAGACCATGCAATGTGCAGATGTGAACATTACATAGTGGAATGTCCAGAATGGCCTTGAAGTCAGGGTCAACTTTATCTCTATTAGGTGCTCTCTTCCACCATTTTGAATCCATTACTTGAGTTGATTCTTTGCAGTAAAGACAAGGAGACTTTGATTGCCTCCTTTACTAATGTTATACATGCACTTAAGTGTTTTAAGATCCCCGGCCATGTGCCACTCTACTTGAAAATCACCTTTTCCTGCAACATGGAGATTCTCGTCTTGCACTTGTCTTTTGATTATTCTTGGTATTTCCGTGCGGTGAAACACCCAATCTAGTGTTTCATGGTCTTCGGTCTTCACCTGCCAGATTATAGAAAACGAAAGTCTTACTATAACAAATTTGAAAACAATGACCAAAATCAAGTATAAAACAAAAAATGATCATACCTGGAACGAGCCTAACCACCATATGTGTTTCTCTGACTGCACACTAAAATACTTCGAACTCGCTTCAGTCAATGATGTATCAATTGCTCCATTCATCAATGTAATAGTAACTCTTTCCATTTTCTTTTCCTTTACAACCTCACACTCATCCAGTTTGATAACAAATTTCAAAATGCCTTTGCACTCCTCAAATGTTATTCCATAAAACTCAACCATTCTTCTTTGAAGTTGTTGTAGATCTACAAATATATTGTTCCAAGGATCATACACAGTGGTTCCTTTACCACCATGAAATATTTCTTCAATATGGATATATTGCCCAATAAATTCATCTATACTTTCATTCAAATGACCTCTCATCCTCCACACAGTTGCTGGATTTGGCAGTAAAACTCGTTTAATCCGTTGATCTTTCAAAGTTGAGGATATCACATGGAAAATCGAACTATATCCCTTCCTACTAACTCCACTAATAAAGAGCCTCTTGGATTATAGTGCCATCAACTTGATAATTGGATACAAAGTCCTCTACAACATTGCGTTTGACTGTTTCATATTTTTTTCCCTCAATCAAACCTTTTGCTACACCGCAAGAAAGCAATCCTTTCATTTGTTTAACAGGAAGAAGGTTCGGGTCCATATTTTCTTTTACAGGCTCCAATAATTTCCTGTAGTAACAACACAATATGCCTATATCATTCAGCACCTCCATTCTTGTTTTGCGATAATCGACGAAATAGATAGTCATTTGAGAGCCTTTTTGTGTATACAAAATGATAAATTTCAATCTAACCTTGCTTCCTGAATTCGTCGCTTGCATCCACCAGTCCCAGCCTTCAAATTTGCAATGTTTTTAATCTTCCTGCTACATAGTCTGTCTCCAAGCACGGTTCTCTTCTTTCTTGCTCTTGTCAACTCGTTTTTACTCTTTGAATGCTCCTCAATTTCACTCTGCAATTTCATTCTGCAACTGCTGCTCCAATTTTGCACGAATGGCTATCTCCTGCATCTTGGCCCCCTTTTCTTGTAGGTACATCATTTTATACATTTCCGCACATGCAGACTGCGCTGAAATATAACCAAGAAGTCCATTTTGTCCATCACCGGCAAACCTCAGTAATGTGGTGGGATTGACAAATGGAGGTTAAGAGTTTTTTACTTGACATTTTGGATATATGCTTCCATTGCACCATAAGTCAATATGTTGAAGCCCTTCTCTTCTCATATTTTCCCGCTGTTGAGAATTCAGCACCGTATCCTTTCGTCTTTTTTGTGCTGGAGCATATTGTTCTTCTAAGTCGATGGTGTAATCGCTTCTTCTAAGATAGTGACTCACTAGTATCGGCCATTTTTTGTGCTTCTGAGGTTGCGAAGTTTGTTTTTCAATCTTATAGTCGTTTTGTAACATGAATCGTGGAAGTGTGGCAGTATCCATGTGAATATTTTGAAAACTTGCAATCACCAAGTTCAGTGATGGATTCTTTATGAAAGGCCTGCACACGTCAGCAAAAGAGATGCGGAATCTTTGGTAAAGAAAAAAAAATCTAAGGAGATATTTAATGCAAAATCGTGTTAGTCAGACAAAAGATTATCTTATTCCTTTTTGAATTGACAGTTCTGTAGTCCTTACTGACAATTCTGAGCCAGGTTTTCGTATTTTACTATTTTTGAGGTCTTTTAGGAGAGAAATAAATCAAAAAATAGTGAATTTCTTACAGGGCCCCAAAATGAGTTCCCTTTTTCCCTAATGGTCCACGTCCAGTTGTTCTTCATGAGCCAATCCCCACTCATCTTATTCATTTGTCCACAATAGCTCATGTGCTATATCCCAATGAGCCTTGTTGCTAACATTCCCCCTAGAAGCCGAAATGGGATAAGAAAAAATCTGCCACTGAACTGTAAACAAGACTAGACAATCACCAAAAACTCGAGCATACCCAGAATACCTAACACATGGTCGAATCCGACTCTCAACCATCTAATATAGTTGCCTCATCAAAGCAACTTTGTAATATATTCTGGGTCTAGAATGCCCAGTCTTGGTCTTTTGCACAGTCATCTATTGAAACTAAATCAGCAGTCTCCTTTGGTGTCTCCTCAATCACGTGAGCACTGGCCTTCTCCTTTTTGCTTGCCTCATCTTTTTTATTTTTGATGCAAAACCGTTCAACATGACCCAATTTGCCAAAGTAGTAGCACATACGACTCTCCTTGTGCGTGTGATCCTTCTTGTCCTTCATTATATAGGCATGGTCATCAAGATATTGAGAGCGTTCCCGCCTTTCTTCACTCAAAAGTAGAGCCACACAATCCAAAAAATCAAGGTCATCATCTAACCTGAGTATCTTTACTGTGTCTTGATACTTTGAGGGGAGGCTTTTCAACATTATGGCTTTCTTGTCATCCTCTTCAACTTTGGATCCTAGACCATGTAGCTGCTTCAAAAGTGCCTACATTCTATTCAAAAATGTTCCAAGACCCTAACTATCATCCATCTTGAAATCATAGAGCTCCTACTTCAACACTACTTTAGAATGCTTCATGCGTACACCGAATAGAACTTCCAGGGTTGTCCAGTTCTCAGCTATAGTTTTAGAAACATCTAGGTGATGAAAAAATTCTGACCCAAGAGCTCGACCCATCATCCCAATAGCCCGCTCATTCTTTTGCTCCCACATTGAAATTTTCTCAACATCCCGACCGGACTTGGTTGGCTTCTTCTCGTTCCCAGAAACTATCCCCCACAAGTTCTTATGCATGAGCCACAACCTAGTGGACATCTGCCAACTTGGGAAGTTCTTCCCATTGAACTTCAAGATTGACTCAGCTTTCTCCTTCTTTACTGGCTCCATAGATGATAAGGCATAATGATCTCTTTATCACTCAGTAGGAAGACACACAACACCAAAATTCTCCACAGTGCAACTATGCTCACTGGGAGCTTAGCTTGAACCTAGAAAACCTCACAATCTCTCAGATCCTCTGGAACAACCTAGATCGGATACCACTTTTAGATTTTCGAGCAAGTGATTGAGATACGACTACCCTCACAACTCAGCTCTCAATAAACACATGAAATATAACGATCTCTACACATAGAATGATGAGACAAGGTTGAAAAACTCTTGCTACACATTGATCTAGAATGGCGACACAAACAGATCTTTATTGACTGAGTTAAACTGACTATTGAAGCCTCAACCCTACGGGGCTTGTTGGCAATACAAGGCATGAAACTATCTAATCTATGAGCAGCTGCTCAATATAGACTTCTATAGGCACTAAGCCTCGACAAAATAGCATAGCCTCTTGTGATCATCTTTGTAGAAGGGAAGGCACTGACTACGTGAAGAGCCATGCACTTTCATGCACAAAACCATCTCTAGAGTCGCTGCCTTTGGAACCATCTACTCTCAGTTGCCATGCCACCTCCCACCACATGCTTGTGCATGCATGAACTCACCAATCACCTGCATGGACCAATCTCTGCTCAACGTCCATGTCCAATTGTTCTTCATGAGCCAATCCCCACTCATCTTTTCAAGACTGACCCCATATTGCTTGCCTAAAAGGAATGCCAAAAGTTGGGCCTCTGAATCTATTTCTAGGGCATATCTTATCAGAGTAGCAACTCAATGCTTAGGCTACAAATGTTGTGGTTGATGCAAGCATCTTTTCTTTCATTTTTCTTGGCAAGGAATTTTACTATGCCCACTATGCCTCGTCGGACATCGTGTACAAGTTGGCCTCCAAGGTTGGTGCATAGAGCCATGCCATGTTGGCACTTGCTTTGATCCAACTATAGAAGTTATGTCTTTCTATCTCTTGTGGGTTACTTTGAAGTCTTTGCCTATCCATTTCTTCCAAAATATTCATTCGTTGGTAGCTTTGCTTGGTCCAGTTTTATATGTACCCAAAAGTGCCTACCTTACCCTAGGAAGAGATGTATGGGCTTGTATATATCAGGATATGCAAGTATGGATACCTCCTTACCTCAAGATTGGCCTTGATGTCTGCACTTGTCCCTTCTAGTACGTCCTAGTTTTGCAAAGTTTTTTATTATTTTTATACCTCCTCTATGGCAGGCTAGGACATTGTCTGGCTTTTCCATTCTAATGCCTCCTACATGGAAGGCTAAATAAATTTATTTTCACGCCTCCTCTATGGTAGGCTAAAGATTGTTTTTTCAAAATAATTATCCTTACTAATTCCTCCCACATAAAAGGCGAGCACATCCTCTGCCTAAAATTTGCACTAGGCTATGACACAATTTACTAAGTAGTTGTATGTATGGGTGGGTCTCTTGCTTTTTGCATGGAAAGCTAACCTCTTTTATGCCTCTTCCATAGAATGCTTGGTCACTATCCTGTGTTACAATTGTCCTTTCTAATGATATTCTGTGCCTCCTACATGGAAGGAAGGCAATTGATTTTCAAAATTATTGTCCTTACTAATGCCTCTTATGTGGGGGTTAAAGGTCACTGTGCCTTTACCCCAGTTATGTACAATACTCAAACACATATATAAATGAATAAAAAAGAAGATTAGGGTGGTTCTACACCCACCAAAACTTGTGGCTCTCTGTCTCTATCTCTCCTTCTTTCGTTTTTGCTTCCGTTGAGAGCACTCTCAACTGGTATCAGAGCCCGGGTGACCTAGCTGAGCGTGCATGAATGCTTGAAGCTCAACAGCTCTGTGGGAGGAAGAAGAAGCTCTGTGGGAAGCTTTGTAGGTCACTTTACTTGCATCCGAGTGTGCAGAGACCTTGGAGGAACCTTTGGAAAAGTCACTTTGGCTTTGTGAAGTGGTTTTAAGAGCCTGTTAAGTGTTTTCAAAGAAAAAGTCATTTTTTGAGCTTTTCCCTATTCCGTTCGATGACAGAGACTCCGTATTGACTTGTAGAGGCAACTATTGCTTGCTTTTGGTGTCCACTTCACTTCAGGAGCTTGGAAACACTTTCATTCTTGAATCTGGGATCATTTCATTGGATTTCTGGCTCACTGTGTCAGTTTCTACGTTTTTTGCCCGAGTGTTGGAACTCAAGTTTGGAGCAACCATTTGCAGATCTGTCAGTTCCGGTGGACTCAGGAGGTCCTAAAACTTCTATGTTGCTCATCATTCGTACTCTGGCAGAGTTTACAAATAGCTATGTTTCCAAAAACGTTTTTCAGTCCGTGTGTTGGACCCAGTGATTGAGACCACGGTTTCCAAAACCCCGTCTGTCCCATTGCATTCCGGACGCCCAAAAACCCCTACCTGTTAGTTCTTGCACGATTCGGTGGAGGATTTTCAGAGTTATAGATCTCTGTGTATTCGATTTCGTCTCTCTGTTATGCATTTTTATTCTAAGGTTTTGAAACCTTAGATTTATGCCACATGGCAGTGGATAAGTGTTGACTCCCATTTCTCACTCATCGGTTGGGATTTTGGAGTTCTGGCAGAAGAGAGATATTTGCAGATTTTCTTGTTGAGTCCGATTATGCAATGGCACCCATGTTTTGAGGCATCTCAGGTTCTATTTTCAGTAGCGATCATTACCGTGGGACTATGATTTCTTGAGCATACATTATGCAGATCACTCTGGTTGCAGTTTAAGTAGTGTGCACTCATTCGTGGTATGCATTGGGTTGTAGTGGATGATTTATAGGCCATTTGGATGCATTGCGGTCCTTGTTGGATACGCTGATAGGCACAAATTGACTTGTGGGATGCTATTTTTTATGGATGCTTTGCACATGGATGCTATTTTATGCTGAGGGACAGCTTTGACACATTGCAGGTGATGCACTGATAGTGCTATGCTCTCTTGGATGAGATATTATTGATGCATATGCCAGTGGACAGTGTTTATGCTTGAGTCATTTGGCACTTATTGGCATTTTCTTTTGGGCCAGATTTGCTCATATGGATGCATAGTATATGCACATGAGTCAGATGCATCTTTTGATGCTTTGAGCTTTGAGTTTTGGTGATATTTCACTCTATTGTGGCATACACATTTGGGTGCACCTAGTATTTGGTGTGATTCTCTCTTGCAGGCACTAGCATTTGGGATTTTGTTTCATTTGCATCCTGGCATCCTCTTCCATGCCTGAAAAGGAGTTTTTCAGCATTAAAAAGTTTGATGGGACAAACTTTTCTTTGTGGAAAGAACAAATAAGGGATGTGCTTATTCAAAAGAAGCAGATTAAACCCTTGGCAGGTGTTGAAGCTAAGCCTGCAAATATGTTTGAGGATGATTGGAATGAGTTGGATGCATTAGCAAAGTCTATTATTAGACTTCATCTTGCGGAGTCAGTTTATTTCATAGTAATAAATGAGCAGACTACGGAAGATTTGTGGAAGAAACTATGTGCCACTTATGAGAAGGAAACTGCCTCTAATAAAGTTTACCTCATGAAGAGGTTGTTTGAGCTGCAGATGAAGGAAGGGGTCTCCATTGCTTCTCACTTGAATGAATTCAATATTATTTTCAGCTAGCTTCAGGCTCAGAAGATGAATTTTGATGTGGAGACTAAGGCAATATTTCTCTTATGTTCATTGCCATCCTCATGGGATACCTTCCATACAGCTGTCAGTACCTCTGCACCTGGTGGAGTACTGAAATTTGATGATGTTGTGGGTAGCTTGTTGGCCGAGGAGATTAGACGGAAGTCTATGGGCGGCAATAAGCAGGATGCAGCCTTAAATGTGCAAAGGGGCAGATCACAGTTTAAGGGGAAGTCCCAAGAAAGAGGGAAGTCTCGTAGCAAATCCAGAGTACGGAACATTGAGTGTTACCATTGTGGCAAGAAGGGCCATATGAAAAAGGATTGCTACAAGCTGAAAAGAGAGCAAAAGGATAAAAAAAAGAATGCAAATTGGGGTGCAAATCAAAAGGAAGAGAGTCCAAGGGAGGACAAAGGAAAAGTGAAGATCGAGGAGATCAATGCAGTCACACATGATAGTGACAATGATGTTCTCTTCATGTCTAGTTTATCTGCAGAGTTGCTTACCACTCAGATGATGCATATTCCCAGGATTGGATTTTGGATTTTGGTGCTTCATTCCATGTAACTCCCCATAGGGAATGGTTCTCCATTTATGACAGTGGAAAGACTGGTTGTGTGCATCTTGGAAATGACTATGCATGTGACATAGTGGGAGCAGGTGACATAAAGTTTTCTTTTGCAAATGGGTCTGCATTTGTTTTGAAACATGTGCCCAAGTTGACCAAGAGTCTTATTTCAGTGGGTCAGCTAGATGATGCTGGTTTTCACACCACTTTTGGCTTTCAGAGTTGGAAAATTTAGAAGGGCTCTATGCTTTTGGCCAGGGGTGCCAAGTGTGGGACTTTGTATCCCTTACATGTATCAGGGGTATTTGATCATGTTGTTGCAATAACCGAGCAGCCAAGCACTTCTTTGTGGCATTGCAAGTTGGGGCACATGAGCCAAAATGGAATGAAACTCTTATGCCATTTGGGTTATGTATCGCATTTGAGTTTCTCTGATTTTGAATTTTGTGAGCATTGTCTCTATGGGAAGCAGACTAAATCAGCCCATAAAAGAAGGGGAAAGAAAGAGTTTGAAAAGCTTGATTTGGTGCATTCAGACGTATGTGGTCCCATGCCTACACGGTCATTAGACGGGGCTGAATACTATGTGACATTCATTGATGATGCAACTAGGAAAGTGTGGGCTTATGCTATAGCTCGGAAGAGTGATGTGTTCCAGGTATTTCAGAAATGGCTGGCCTTGGTTGAGAATCAGTCAGGTAGAACGCTTAAATGCCTACGGACTGACAATGGTGGAGAGTATCTCTCTCATGACTTTCAGCATTTCTGTGATACACGTGGGATTAAGAGGGAGCTCACATCCGCTCGTACTCCAGAGCAAAATCCAGTTGCAAAAAAGATGAACCGTACCATTCAAGAAAGGTTGCAATGCATGCTTTCCAATGCAAGTCTTTCTGATGGTTTTTGGGCTGAGGCAATGAAGACTACAGTGCATGTGATCAATAGATCACCTAGTAAGAGTTTGGATGGTGGTATTCCTAAAGAGGCATGGAGTGGCAAGAAGCCCTCTTACTCTCATTTGCGTATATTTGGGTGTGAGGCATATGCACATGTGCCAAAAGAGCTTCGAAAGAAGCTAGATCCTAAGTCTAGGAAATGCATCTTTCTAGGTTATGGTGAAAGTGGAGAGATGGGCTATCGTCTCTGGGATCCAGAAGCAAAGAAGATCATAGTAGCCATGATGTAGTCTTCAATGAGAAGAAGATGCATAAGGCACCCATGAGGGATGTGGAAATGAGGAGAATCACTTTCCAGGATGTGAATCCACCTGCATATGTTGATAGACAGCAAGCTGTCCATGCACCAAATGTGCAAGAAATGGTACCACCAAGTACTCCCACAGGTATACAATCAAGGGTAGATGATGGATCATCTATTGGTGGAAATGATGAGCCAAATGTGGCTGATATGCAAGTGGGACAGCAAGCTGAAATGCCCTTGAGAAGATCTTCTAGAGTGTCTAGACCGCCTGATAAGTTTATTCCAGGGGTAGACTATGTGATGCTTACTGATTGCAGGGAGCCTTCTTGCTACAAAGAGGCTATGATGCATGAGGATCAATGCAAGTGGGAGTATGCTATGCAATTAGATATGAGTTCATTTATGAAGAATAAGACTTGGGACTTGGTTTCTTTGCCACATGGAAAGAAAGCATTGCCATGTAAATGGGTCTACAAAATGAAAGTCACAGGTGATGATGTGCCTAGGTACAAGGCCCGTTTGGTTGCTAAAGGGTTCAAGCAAGAGAAGGGTGTGGACTTTGATGAGATATTCTCTCCGGTTGTGAAGATGACCACACTTAGATGCATGCTTGGACTAGTGGCAGTACAGGATATGGAGCTTATGCAGATGGATGTCAAGACAGCTTTCTTGCATGGGGATTTGCATGAGGAAATTTACATGGTGCAGCCGGAAGGCTTTGAAGAAAAGGACAAAGAGCATTTAGTTTGCAAGTTGAAGAAGAGACTCTATGGTCTTAAGCAAGCGCCTAGAGAATGGTATCAGAAGTTTGATGCTTTCATTCGGTCCCAGGGTTTTAGAAGGAGTGAAATTGATCACTGCCTCTACACTAAAAGGGCTAAGGATAATAGCCTGATAATCTTGGCACTATATGTGGATGATATGCTATTGGCTAGCAAGAATACTTATGAGCTAGATGCATTAAAGGCCAAGTTGCATGAGGCCTTTGATATGAAGGATTTGGGATTTGCAGGTCATATTCTTGGTATGCGCATCACACGTGATCGGAGTAGGAAACTCCTTTCGCTTTCACAAAAAGAGTATGTTACAAAAGTATTGCAGCGTTTCAATATGGAGGGGGGGAAGGCAGTGAGTACTCCATTGCCTCCATATGTGAAACTGAGTCATACAGATAGTCCCAAATCAGATGAGGAAAGGGCCATGATGGACAAGGTTCCTTATGCATCAGCGGTTGGGAGTCTTATGTATGCTATGATAGCTACTAGACCAAACATTGCATTTGCAGTGGGAGTTGTTAGCCGGTATATGGCTAATGTAGGAAAGAGGCATTGGGAGGCAGTTAAGTGCATCATGAGGTACATGAAGGGTACCAAGGAGATGTGCATCTGCTTTGGTAGAGGAGACATCCGTGTACTTGGGTACACAGATTCAGACTATGCAGGGCATGTGGATAGTAGGAGATCCACTTTTGGTTATGTGTTCACCTTTGCAGGTGGTGCAGTGTCTTGCACAGAAGTGCATTGCTTTGTCTACCACAGAGGCTGAGTATGTTGTAGCCACAGAGGGTTGCAGGGAGGCTATATGGCTTGATCGGCTAGTGGGAGATTTGGGGCTTCATACAGGTGTACCGACATTGCATAGCGATTCCATGAGTGCTATTCAGCTAGCACGGAATCTGGTCTTTCATGCAAAGACCAAACACATTGAGGTCAGGTACCATTTCATTAGGGAGGTACTTGAGGACAAGCGCATAGAGCTTGTCAAGGTTCATATAGATGATAACCCTGTAGATATGCTGACGAAGAGTCTACCTAGTCAGCGGTTTGAGTATTGTCATGTATTGATGGGCATTGGATAGTATGCTCACTGGTTGTTCTCCCTTAAAGGCACATTGTCCTTTAAGTGGGAGGTTGTGGGGGTTAAAGGTCATTGTGCCTTTACCCCGGTTATGTACAATACTCAAACACATATATAAATGAATGAAAAAGAAGATTAGGGTGGTCCTGCACCCACCAAAACTTGTGGCTCTCTGTCTCTCTCTCTCCTTCTTTCGTTCTTGCTTCCATTGAGAGCACTCTCATCTTATATGGAAGGCCAACACTTCTGCCTTAAACATTTCATGATGCCCCCATTGCCTTTTTACTATTTAATATCCAGCCATGAATCTTGATAGGTCTTTGTCTCCTAGGTAAAGTGATAACAAGTCAGGGTGTGCAGGCATTACTTGTTTACCCTTTTAAAACTTTGTTGTTCTAAGTGGACCTCCACCATGGAGTATTGAACACCTAAAAGATTCAACTTTGATTTCTTGATGTACTTACAAGATTTACGTGCTATTGGAATATAATACAATGTTCACTTGTTATAATCTTTTAAGAGCTTCAAGTGCCATGTTCTTGGGGTATTTTTGTCTAAAAACACACACACACAAACCCCGTTAACCTCTAGCCAGCGTTGACTCTAACTTTTTGCCAAGGTTGTGCAGGATTGCTAGAATAAGGTTCTCTCACAATATGGCTTTTGGAATGACATTTGCCCTCCACCTGCTCAAGGGATCCAAATAGCTCTTGCTTGTTTCCCAGATAATGGGTTTCTCACCAAGATATTCAAATTTGAAGAAGAAGCAAAGAAGAACAACACTCCCTTGGCACTATGTATTGCATCCTTGCTTCAATTACTTTTGATGTCCCGCAAGGATCCTCATGTTGCACATCGGAAGGATTAAATTAATTAGCCCCCTTTTATTTTTTGAAATAAGACCTCTATAGGTACGAGGTAGTCTTGATAGCCAATGGGTTAGTAGGTGGCCTTATACTTAGCCATTCATCACATAGGCTAAGATATTATTTGAATTATACATGCAAGCTTTATATAGAAGGAATATAATGAGGAGCTTATGAATACTTTAGAGGCTGTATGAGCCCTTTGCATGGGCATGATAGTCTATAAACAAATGGAGATACCAACTTCCCACCCATAAGCGTAGCTATGGGATGACTGCACAAGTACTCTACCTCAATTACTGGGGAAGGAATCCAAGGAGAGTTACACCAAAACACAATTGTGTGCCATCCCTTAGCTCCACGATGACTATTACAAACGAACAAATTGAGACGATTTTATGGAGATCTCTTGGATCTGTGTGCCTTCAAGCCAACTGGCCATTGGACGCTTCCTGCACGATAACCGAGGGGCATCTTTGACTAAAATCTTGAGTAAGGGTGAGCGTGGCACACAGCTCAATAGATGCATGCATGAAAGTCCTCATACGGGCTGCCAGTTGCATTGAACATGGAGTCCCCTCAGGTGAGCCATCTTGGTTTCTTTCATGGGCGTCTGACTTATTTGGCCCACACTTCACAATATCAGCTCCCTGGATCGAGCTATTTACTTGTCTCCTTTTTAATGGTTAGAGCAAATCCATTGCACTAGCACTGGTGACAGCCCAATGCCAAGCTACCAAGGAGGATATCCTACACCCTAAGGCTTGATAGGTTGAGACTTAGAGTGGAGGCACTCAAGCATGAAGGCTTCTAGACACTTGATGTTGGTCTCGGTTAGGAAGTGGTTGGTGCACGTGAGTATCGATTACTTTACTATGCTTTTATTCACCAATGATGTGAGATTACTTGGTAGTTTGCACTTAGGTAGTGATGAGCATATACCAAGTCGGTTGATCCAACTCAAGAATAGCCTTGCAAATAGACGCTTTATATGTTTCTTTTTTGCCAGAGCAAATGGTAAAATCTCTCTCTCTCTCTCTCTCTCTATATATATATATATATATATATATATATGAATGTTACACTTGACGATTGTAGGGTTAAAATACATGCCATCCATCACCGTTGATGGTAGAGATGAGTAACAGTAGACATTTAGCACATTGGAGTACTATAGCACTTGAGCCGCATGGCTGCATGTCGGACACACTGTTGATCCACAAAAAAGTTTCAACTCCTTATGGCTAGCCACGATGATGCCATTCCATTCTTGGGACGTTTTCATGAGAGCTATTGCCTAGCCTTTCCTTTAAGGGTAGCATGAAGGATGTTGCATGGTAGGGACTCGAGTAAAAAGTGATATAGCTTAATGCCCGATAGCTTGCACACATTAAGAAACATAAACCTTCAAGTGTTATACTCTAGGAATGATTTAGAGGGAATTTAGTCAAGTGAACATTACACAATAGTAACCTCTGTTGAGAGGCTTACATTTATTTCTTTGATCTTGAGCATCATGAGAGTACATTGTATATGAACAAAATCAGTTTCAAGAAGTCATGGTATCATGGATGTGTAGCTTTGGCACATGCTACTAGCAACTAAGTTTGTTTTCATATGTGTGTGTAAGAAAAATGCAACAATCCTAAATTTGAGAAAGATCACCTTGCCAAGTGTCACAAATCCCTAATGTGAAGAAATGCCAAACTGCCAAGGCCCAAATGTATTGAACTGGTGTCAGATGTGTGAGTGTGTAACTGATGATGATCCGATGGGATTGATGCTGGTGGGAACTAATCGGGTAATGTGGCAATGGATTACTTAGCTTGGTAGAGTTGAATCTCCTCTATGGCCATGCTAGTCTAGAGCTAGAATACACATCAAAGTGCAAAATTCAGCAAATAAAATTTAGTTCATTCCTTTTTATGTGCTGGGTATGCTGCAATGGATCAAGATGTGGTTTCAATGATGCTGACCTATGAAAAATTTAGATAGCACATCTGAGGTGCTCAGCATGTAAAGCATGATCTGGCGATCATTTTTACTTTTTGGATATGAATATCATATGTGAAATATGAGGTGACAGGTGCGTAGAGCGCAAGCTACCAAGCAATTTTGCTTTTTGGAGCATTACAAAATTCCCTTTGGATCATTATGGCCATTTGAAAAATGTGCCAAACTTTGTCCAAGGGAGTGCCAAAATGATGAGGTGGCACATATGATGTGGGAGTGGAAGGTCACATGCAGAGAGCAAAAGTGTGCCTGTGAAGAGAACTGTGCTTGGTTGGCACTCTACCACATGGCATGCTGACTATGCTATTGACTTGCCAGCTGGCATGGCATGCCGATTGGGCTACTGGCAAGTTGATGTGACATGTTAGCTTACGTGGTAGTAGGGCTAACATGGCACGTAGCTGGATTACTGATGTGGCCCCCTTAGGCCCATGGTACTGATGTGAAAGTCATGCCAAATGGTAGATAAGGAGCCTTGCTGATGTGGCATGAGGAGGCACTCAGGATGAGGTTAACACGTGTCAATCAATAGAAGGTGATAACAATGGCAAGAGAGATGAGATGCCACATGAACTGATGAGATGGCATGGAGGCCGTGGGTTGAGTAGTGACATGGTAGACTTATCTGCCACGTGTCACAAGCATTAGGGACCTGAAACTTAGAGATTTTGAAAGGATCCTATTTATGCTTCTCCATTGGGCCACTTCTTTGAATCATTGATGCTTGCTAGGTGGATTGAAGGCGCCTCTCAGACCCTGCGGCTATGTGATGTGTTTGGCTTGTCATGGAGTCTTGGCACTTGGTTGCCAATAGAGTTGCCTGTCTTGATCCATGGCTTTGAGGCACTATTTAGCCTATTGAGGTTGAGCTGTGGACAGCATTGTTAGTGTCCTAGTTGAGGTTGCTGGCTGTTTTATTCATTGAGGAGCATTGTGTGTTGAAGTTCAGTTGGTCAGTCTGTGTTGCCATCTATCGTGGAGAGTTGGTGTGAGGCACTTTTGCTCTCCATTCCGTTGGTCGAGTTTTGATGGTGGAGTAATGCTTGAGTCATTGGAGCCTAGGCATGCCCGTGGTGCTACATATGCATTGATGGAGTGTCGACATGCATTTGACATTGGTCATTGATGGAAGGGGAGGTGCTCACGTTTGCATGTTGTGTGAGCCTGTGTTGCTGGAGTAGCAAGGCACGTTGAAGGTTGCATGCACCACCAACCCTCTGAGCTTTGTTGGATGAAGCTTCATCGACATCGAGGCTGTTGCTCACCGATCGTGCGAGCCACCTTGGAGTTTGGTGATGCATTTGTCGAGGCAATTGTTTGAGGCACTTGTTGGTTCTAAGTGTAGTTGATGCTTCTCCTCCCGAATGGAGTAGAGCTCATTGTGGGCAGTCATCTTTCCTTGCATGTAGGGTGTGTTGAATTGTTCTTTTGCACAGCTTCGTTTCTACCTTGGCTGAGGCTGAGTTGGTGGTCTATAGCGAAGGAGCCAAGCTAGTCTTGGATGCCATGATAGTGTTGGTTGCCTCTGCCTATAACATGGAGGAGGCCTGCAATGTTAGTTGGAGCAACGGGCCTGATGGAGGCCATCGTTTGTGATAAAGGCCGAGTCTTGTTGGATGAAGGGTCTCCACTGGTTTCTTGTGTAGCACCTTAGTGCTAGAGTTCAAGGAGTCAAGCTTGCTTGTAACAATGTAGGACGTGGCCTTTACCACCACTGAGAGAGAGAGATACCAAAATGGCAAAGAAAACATTTCTCTCTGAGACCTCACAGAACACTCAAAACCTTGCAAAGAACATAATCACTCAAGAGACCATATCCCAAGCTCTAGGAAGCAGATTCCTAATCTTTCTAAACTGAAACAGAGGTGAGAAGCAGCTCTATGATGAGAGCTTAAGAAGGAATGGATATGCCTCAAAGGGAGGGCTTATACTTGAATGAACAAGGGATTAACCACTTGACAAGGTCAAGGGCTTGCTCTCTCAAACAGAAAACTCTCTCAATGGAGGATGCCTCATGGAAGGAGGACTTGACACTCATGAAGGTAGTGGGAGCACCTTCGGCTCTAATACCATGATAAAGTAGAGAGAGAGAGAGATAGATAGATAGATAGATAGATAGTCTTTTAACGTCGTAGATAGATAAAGTAGGGAGAGAGAGAGAGAGAGAGAGAGAGAGAGAGAGAGAGAGAGGGAGGGAGGGAGGTAAGGAGGGAGGGAGAGGGAGAGGGAGAGAGAGAGAGAGAGAGAGAGAGAGAGAGAGAGAGAGAGAGAGAGAGAGAGAGAGAGGAGTGCACATGATATAGCTACCTGTACACTATTGTATTGAGCACGAACATGAACATGAACATATACATCATCTTGACACTCATAAAGGGTTAGGGTTAGGTTTTTCCCTATTAACCCTATCTAGACACTCATGAAGGGTCAAGGTTAGGGTTTTTCCTATTAACCCTATCTAGATAGTGCAATTTACACTATCTTTAACAATACAAATCATGGATAGTATTCTCACACCTACTCCCCCATCCACTATGGCTAGAAGTTGATCAAAATCTTTATGTTGTATGGACACAATTTCATTCTTGGTGTGATGTGTCCCCTAATTTCATTGATGTTTCACCCCATTCATTTGGGATGCTCACAATCCTAGTTTCCACCCATGCTTTAAATGTTAGTGGACAATTTCCAAGAATTGTTCCTCTAGTTTTACTCATTAGGATCAAGCTTGCTAGTGTTGATGCTTGCAATTGAGTTGAAGATGGAGATTTCCAAGCATTTTTGCTGTCAATTTATTCATAAGGAATGTTATGAAGGTTGCTAATGCTGATGTTTCCAATTGAGCTAGAGGAATATTTGGATTAGTTAAATATATATTTGCTACTGGCTCTAGAGTTGCATTTTTAATTCTTTGTTCATGTATATGAGTTGCATTGTCTATTTGATATAAGATCTACTTTTGCTCAACCTATATCTTCTTAATTTCTTTGTTTTGACATTACAATACTCACCTCCAATATTCAATTGATAAGAGCTTGCTCTGTATGTGATGAGTTGAGTCTCATTTTAGGTGCTAGTGGATTTGGGTGTGCAATAATAGGGAATTTTGGAAGTTTACTTTCCACTTGTGCACTTGTAATCACATGAGGTGGGATTGACTACATGATTGACATTGCCACATTGTCTCTATACTTCAAATATTCCCAAAAGTAAATCTTTCTTGCTATTTTTGAAGGGTCATGGTCAGATTTGTAGGATAGTCTTTGAATTGGATTGCCTTTGTGTGGGCATTTCACTATTTTGTTATTCTCTTTGAATCTAAAAAATTTGATTGTGAGATCTGTAGGCCTTTTGTCTCATCTAATTTGTCAAAAAACTATTCAAGCAATTGATCAGGCCCAAGGATACGTAGTGGAAAGCCTTTTGTGATGGCCTCTAAACTAAAGCCTCTCTTTGGTCTTGTGATGAGTGGTACAATGTCAATGATAGAAAAATGCACACACATAAACTTTTCCAAATTAATCCAACAACCTAAGAAATCACACCAATTCATTCCTTGATTATAGACAATTCATCAAGGAGATTCAAAACTTTCAACCATTGCTAGAATATACAATAGCACCAATTGAATACAACTTTGAATACTCAAGGATGGTATGGATCCTACATGCTCCAATCACAGGTTTACTGGGACATGTGTGCTCACTCATTACAAAAACTTTTGACTCAAAAAGGGCTCTATAAGGGAGCCTTTGGGCTGGTGACATGGAAGAATAAGATGAATAAAACCCAATAGAATATTGCTTGGTGGAGGGTAATAGAATATTGGAAGTGGCCTGACTTCTCTATTTCTTTATTCAATGGCCCAAACAATGACATGGAGCAGCCACTTGCTACCTCAACTCTCCCATCACGTTTTTTAATTGTAACCAAACTGAGAAACCTAGTTTCTCTACCAAACTTGTACCATTTGACCTGAAACCAAATCCTCCCATCCAACTACCACACTCCTTTCATTCTCTCTTATTCCTCTTCCTTCCCCCTCATTTCTGAGCACCATTTTGAATTTTTCTTTGCTCCATCCCTCTTTTTAAATTTCTTGCTTTGGCTCCCGAGTGGGAAGCTTCTTTCTCTATTCTCCCTCTCATGAGATGGACTCTCACGCCAAAATCTCGTCACTTCTCTTCTCTACCTGCATTTCCCTGCCATTTCACTCTCATTCTTTTAAAACTTTCAAGATTTTTGAATGAGATTCAACCTACCTTCTCCTTTCTCTATTTTGGGTGCTTCTCCTTCAAATCTCACCACTTCCTCTCTCATCTGAGATTCCCATGATCTAAAATCATTTCATTCATCAGGAAGACAAGGCAATCAATGTTTTGAGTGAATTATGAATGATGCATGGTGTTTAGAGCTTAGAAGGAGCTATCGGATTAGATTTTTTGATAAAGGATCATAGAAGATTGACTTTTAGGCATTGCAGTTGTTGCTGTTGCATGAAAGTCAACCTTTCTTTTGCCCATCTCTCAATACTAGTCACTTTCCTTGCTCTTGCAATCTCTAAGGGTGCATGATTTTTAACCATTGTAAAAATTGGGATCCATCCAGATAGCTTTTATGGAGGCTTAGGTGAGATAATCTTTGGAACAATGCAACACAGTGATTATTCGAGATTTGTTTGTTAATGATGTAACTTTGAAGAAACAGTTAGTTCGTAGTTCATTTTGTGTAGTTGTGTTGTTTTGTTTTATTACATGATTTGAAAACGTTGAAAGATTTGTTTGTTTTGTAAGAAATTTCATGAGAAACAAGTCTTTTCCATTCTTACTATCAATAGTTTTCTATATAATATTGCTTGAAATAGATTTCAAGATGTTTGGGAGCATATAATTTGTTTTGAAGCAAGAACCATCAACTTCAGCATTCTTGGAACACATTTGGGACCACTGGGAGGGACAAGTTTGATCACATTTTCTTTCAAAGAACCTTGATCCAAGAATCAGGGACTGGTCATTCAAGTAGTTTTAGAATGTTTTTAGTTTTCAACTCAAATCAAGGTCTATCAGAGCAACTCACATGGAGATTCATGTAAGAAAACCTTTATAACAATGCAAGACAATGAAAATAATGAGATTTTATGATGCAACTTTGAAGAAGCGGTTAATTTGTAGTTTGTTTTGGTAATTGATTTGAAGAGGAAGAAAGATTTGTTCGTTTTAAAAGATACACTCTTACTATTGAGGTTTTTAATAGAATATGGTTTGAAATAGATTTGGAGTTGTTTGGAAGCATATAATTAGTTTTGGAGAAAAATCCATCGACTTCAGCATCCTGGATTACAAGAGGGACCATTGAGGACAACAAGTTTGATCACATTTTTTCTTCAAAAATCCCTGTGAGGTATTGTTCATTCACATAGTTTAACATTGTTTGATGGTAAGTAAATATTTTTTTGAATTTGTAGATTTCAAATAGTTAGATTTTGCATGCAATTGGTGTTTTCATTTTTTCTTGGTTTGATAATTTTTTGAAACATGTCATGTTTATATATTGTTTGTTGATGTCAAGGTTATATTATATTAGGTGGAAAGTGTATGAAATCATGCAAGCTGCTCATAATTTAAAAAAGGTGGATATCCATTTTCAAATTGATGCAGAGAATGCACCATTTTTAAAGAGGAATGAATCCTCCTTAGCAAGTGAAAGTGATTTAGTAGCTCCTCGAAATCAAGGAAAAACACATATGGATTTGTGGTTAGAAGGGAAAATATATCCAGTAGATCCACAAACTTGTCAAACTCCTCAATTCCATGGATTAACCAGCTTAATAAAGTCTCTGTGTAAGGGTGAGAATGTCTTGTTAGGATATTGTCAAAGGTTGATTGCTCATGGAGCAAGTAGCCTTCACAGCCAATATCAATCTTTTCTTAATGAAAGAGACAAAAGGATTGCAATGTTGGAGGCTTGGAATCAACATTTGGTATCATCTATGTAAGCTACAAGTGTTCAAATGTCTACATATGATGGCACATAGAAGAAAAATCAAGAATTATAGGCAAAGGTTCAAACATTAGATGCTCAATTGGGAGAGATCACTATACATGCAATTCAGTTACAGATGCAAAGCATAGCTCCAAAGGATGAGATAAAAAAGTTAGAAAAAACATTATCATTCATGAAGGATACTCCAATGGGTCCAAGACTACGTAAGAGGAAATTGCACATTAGATGCTCAATTAGGGAAGATCACTATAAATGTAATTCACTTACAGATGCAAAGCATAGCTCCGAAAGATGAGATCAAAAAGTTAGAAAAAACATTATCATTCATGAAGGATACTCCAATGGGTCCAAGACTACATAAGAGGAAATTGTGTATGAAATATCCAAGAAAAGTGGTCACTGGAAGCATCGAGTGAGAGCTTGTAGGAGTGTTTTAGAACTCATGTCTATCCATGATGAACACTATGGTGCTATGGGTGAAGTGTTTATGAAAAAAATGTTGGAGTCTGTTATACAACATCCAAAATACAAAAGTCTAAAATCAGAGATAAGATCTGAGTCAATGAACAAAGTTGTGGAGCATTTCAATGCAACTAGTGCATAGGGAGTTTGTGATACTGTAGGGATAAGTACAAGGGCATATTGGCTCATATTTAAGAGCTTAAAAATAGCATGTGTTTCTGTGGGAGCAAAAGTTAAAGCCCCACTTCCTAAACTGACTGTGATGTTGATAAGGCCAGGCATGCACTCAATTTGGGCATACTTGATTTAGTCGATGAGCCCCAGCATGTATGTAGCAACTTTGTGATGGATTTTATCAAAGAGTTTTGCAAGCCATGGTGAAGTTTTATGATATGCCTATGGAGGAATGCAATGGTACTCTGAAGATTGTACTAAAGCTTGATGAAAGTGAGGTGGTCAAAGGTCAAAAATTAGAAAGAGTTAAATTGACAATGATGAATAGAATACTGGACCTTGAAGTTGAGCTTGATAATGCAAGACAGTTCAGTGTCCAATCAAAACAAGAGATTTGGTGGTTGGCTGCCTTTAAGATACAATGGAAATTTAAATTTTAATGTAGTAATGTAAAAAGAATTATAATATGTTGAAATAACATGTGAGTTTTTTTTACACATGTTGAAAGAGTCACATTCATTTTTGAAGTGGTTTTTTTACCAAACCGATATCCAAGTGTGATCAAAGGTCATAACAATGGTGAGCAGCTTGAAGTTAAGGGCTGTCGATCCTACTATGTAGAATGGCATCTAGCTGCTGACCTCAAGACTATTGAATGTATGTTTAATGTGGCACATGGAGCAAATAGAAGCCATCCTTGTCCACTGTGCATGCAAACAAGAGTACCTGCAAAGGGCGGTAAATAGAATCAAAAGAAATGGGCCTCTGAACTTGCAGAGATAGATCAAACTAAGGCATCGGATAGGGATGCTCCAAGGAAAGATTCATCATGGAGACCAATTCTCAAAATTCCTCTTGAGTGAGTACACATTTGTGCGCTTCATGCTATTGTGAGAATAATTGAAAAGTTGGTGGATCTATAGATCATTGATGCATATAACTTGAAGCCCCAACAAGAGGATGATTGCAAGAATTGAAAAGTTTCTTTCAGATATGGGACTACCCTCTGGGTAAGTAAAGATTACAAAATATGAGTAAAGATCTGGAAAAGCAGGCAATGCTCCTTGTAAGCCAAGCTTTGGTGGTGTCAAGGATTTAAAATTCCTCTTTGCAAAGAAGAAGAATGACAAGCTCAAACGTGTGTGATGTATGGAGAAAGTTACACAATGCATGTTGTGGGGGAAGGGACAAAAAAGATTAGAAAAGGCTCGAGTATGGTTAGCTCTTGATAGGTTGGTACCTTTACGACAAAAGAAAAGATTCAAAGATGATGATGCACAGCATTTTATCAATGTTGTGACTGACTTTAGTCAGAATATGGAGATAGCTTGGGGAAAGAATCATTTCACATAGTACATGGTAATCTCTAACTTGGACATTGGTCCTATAATTACTAAAATTATTTCCTATTTGGTAGCACATTTTATATGCTCATGCACCATACATGGCATGGAATTATGGAAGCATAGGACTGTGGTCCACTCAGGGCATGGAAAGATTGCATTGGCAAGCACATTGTGCATGTGACAGAGTGACCCAACACAAGGGTGGTAGAACTAAGTCAAGCCCAATGGTTCAATTGGTTCAATGGTGGTATAGGCATATCGAAATAAGAGCAACTACAACACTAGCATTCAAAGAGTCCTTAGTGTCCCATGCAGTGCAAGATGTTAACGCGGAACATCGAAGAAGAATATACAACTCATCAGGACAGAATCATGCAAGGTGGCATGCAACCCATCATAGACAAGGGTGCATATGCATGGAGACATATGAAAATGATGGTGTAGACTCTTCCAATATAGAGAGCGAGAGAGAGAGAGAGAGAGAGAGAGAGAGAGAGAGAGAGAGAGAGAGAGAGAGAGAGAGAGAGAGAGAGAGAGAGAGGGGGGGGGGGGGGGGGGAGGGAGAGAGAGTTAAGATTGCATTTATTCATTTGCACCTCTAAGCTGAGAAAGAGAAAAATAAGAAATTTAATTAAGGTCTTAGAGAGACTATGAGACTGAAAAAAACCCAGATACAACTGATCCAAAGGGTGGAGCCACTAACAAAATACAAAAAATGTATATGTAAAATCATATGTCCAATGTCCATGACATAGATAGCTAAGGGCAACAAGGCAACATGATGATCATTGGATGCGAGAGAGAGAGAGAGAGAGAGAGAGAGAGAGAGAGAGAGAGAGAGAGAGAGAGAGAATAGGGACACAAAGGCAAGGAAAGAGATAGAGAGAGAGAGCGAGGGAGAGAGGGGGAGCAAGAGAGAGAGAGAGAGAGAGCGCAATGAGGCACACAAAGGGAGGAAAAGAAAGAAAGAAAATTTGAATTCCTCGAAAGACCTTGCAGGTCACAGAGAGAGAGAGAGAGAGAGAGGGAGGGACGGAGGGAGGGAGGGAGGGAGGGAGGGAGAGAGAGAGAGAGAGAGAGAGAGAGAGAGAGAGAGAGAGAGAGAGAGAACAGGGGGAGGGAGAGGATGGGAGGGAGGGAGGGAGGGAGCTAAGGCCAATGAGAGAGAGAGAGAGGTGCTATGTCAGCTCTCGAATGACACCTTTGATGATGTCATTGACTTTGATGCTCCAGTCAATCTAGCAATCAATGAGATTGCACACTTCGATGCCTCGAGCCTCACCAATCTAGAGGCAATCCAATGAACACAGAAGGCAATCGAGGATGTTGCACAAGAGTACGACATGTCCGATGAGGAGTTCATGAATTTGCAGAGGGAATTTTTTTGGGAGAGAGATGAAGCAGCTGGCACCGCAAGCCAACATGAAGTTCAAGACCAACCACAAAACGGAGTTTAGTTGGACACTGTAGCTACCTGACACCATCCGCGATGAGGCAAGAAAGGTACGTAGCTCTTCCAACTTCATCATGTAATTCAATATCATCAGTATAATTATCGATTCCATTTTAGCAACAAAAATTAGTGCTTTGTCTTCAAGTGGTAGGGAATAAAATTTTGGTTTTAGGGTTTAGTGTTCAAACCCCAACCAAAATTTTTGATTTTAAACCCAGGCTGTCCTACATGCATACCAAGGATGTACATGGATTTTTAGCCCAAAATATGCCTTGGAAGCATGATATCCAACATTGTCCGACCAATGCTCTATTTTTATTTTGGGCTGAAAATCCATGTACATTTCAAAAACAAGGCCCTGGTCACATGATGTCACATATCATCTTCCAGGGCATATTTTGGGCTGAAAATCCATGTACATTGCCTAGTATGCATGCAAGATAGCCTGGGTTTAAAATAAAAAAATTTGGTTGGGGTTTGTACCCTACATTATATTTTTTATTCCTACTACTTGAAATTGAATAATTTGACTCTCCACTCCCACAACCCCCTCCAACTTACCCTTGGCACTCCATTTGTGGAAAATTTTAGGGTTATGGTTTTCTCACATAGGGAAAATAACAAGTTTATGGTTTTTATTCATCCCATAGAGAATACAATTAGGTTTATGGTTTTTATTCATCCCATAGGGGATACAATTAGGTTACTTATGTCTCAATGGCCTCCCATAAATGATTGGTTTAATAGATTATTTTTCCTTTGTGAGAAAACCCTATTTCTTATTAATTCATGAAAATGATGTTTTCTTAATTTATATAATCTTTGGGTTTTGATGTGACATGTTGATTGCAGGATATCTTATGGGTTGATGAATACGTTGGATGCAAGGGTGGAACCAGAGGGTCTTGTGGTGGGGGGATGGCTTCGATTGGCCACTACATCAATAGAGTGGCTCAACACATTTTGGTCTTCTATCGACAATTATGCTAGATGGAAAGATGAATATTATGAAGTTCACGATCCTTAGTTGGATGGTGAAGATGAGGGCTATCCGTCCTACTGTGGATCGTGTTGTTTTGGTTAGGTGTATTGTAGCTTTATTTTTGTTCTCAGACACATGATCCGGTCCTCTCCATAGCATCATAGCTATTGCAAGGCTAGCTGGTGTTACAGATCCCTAGGCTATAGAGAATGAAATTGTGCAACCCTCTCTACTTTAACAAAAAAAAAAAGAGATTTGAACCAAGCAAGAAGAAGCATATACTAGAGTAACTTGTGCCTTAAAGTGGGTGCTCTTTGTAATACCACTCTATGTCAATAAAGAATACAATTTTCAAATTATTTTCTTAGAACATTGTTTCCTTTTGCATGTTAAGTAAAATTGAGTATTATTTCCTTTTGCATGTTCCATTGAGATTTGATGTTTATTATTTCATTTTGCATGTAAGTAAATTGTAGATTGCAAATACAACGAAAATAAATTTGAGATTGCACATACAAAGACAATGCAAAAAAAGGCACTTTGTTATATTGAAAAGAGGCTAATACAAGACTAATGCCCAAAGGCAGAGTACATGAACTCTAACTATCGCCCAAGGCATATATACAAAATCCCTAAGTGCCCTTGGGCTTCCTAAGATGAACAATAAACAACATGTCTTTGGCAGTCACAATGACCCTTTTCCTATGGATTGCAGCCAGTTGGGTGTCATTCATGAGGTCTATTAGGTAGGCCTCAGCTGCATGCTACATGGCAAGCAAGGCATCTCTGGAAATACACCATGGAGCCTCCACAACTCCATGCCTATAATATTGGGACATGGAGCTATTGTTGAGGTCCTGCATGACCTCGTGTACCACCCTTGTGAAGCTTGCCATCGGGATGAGCAGATCAATAGACTTTTGAATCTTTCTGATTTCCCGAAGTACCACAGTCCCCGGCTTGAACCAATATCACCTCACTAGAGGAGGGCATCTTTGCCCTTAAACTAGTATTGCCTCACTAGAGGAGGGCCTCTTTGCCCTTGATGTGGAGGGCCTCTTCCTGGATGTGGAGGGCCTCTTCGCCCTAGGGGGTTGGGTGTCCTCTCCCTCATGGGCGTAGATGCTGATTCTCTACTCTTGACTTGGTCCTCTATTGTGTCCTTCATTGTTTCTCTTCCTCGCGCTCCTCCTCTTTGCTATATGAGTCATCAGCCCCTTGCTCCCTCTCTGGCCTTTGGAATGGTAGTTTCTCCCTTCGATGGGGATCATTGGGGGGAGAGGAGGGGGGGCTATCACTCTCTATCTTCGAGTCTAGAGGTGGGTCTTGCTGTGCCAATCTCCTTGGTGCCTTGATCTTGGGCTTGGCCATGGATTTTGGACAGAGTGTGCGAGAGAAAGGGTGAGCGTGCAAAAGAAAGGGTGGAAATGTCAAGGGCAAGTGGGAGGTGGTGTGGGAGTGGAGAGCTCTTCAAACAATGAAATGAAAATGAGGGCCCATTCTTTTATATAGGGCCCAAAACCCTAATTTTAAAAAATAGTTGTTTTTAATAAAAACTCTTAAAAGTTTAAAATTGGTGCAACCTTGAGGTAAATACTTATAATTAACATCCAATAACTCAAAATTTCTCATTTTTATTGCAATTCATGGCCATTATACATTGGCTTTACCTGCAAATCACATAACTAAAATTACAAAGAAATTCTAAAACTTATGCCCACTCTCCATCTCCCTCTTTCTATCCCCATCTCCATCTCCATCTTTCCCTCCCCCTCCATCTGTCTCTTTCCCTCCCTTTGTGTCCCTTATTTCTCTCTCTCTCTCTCTCTCTCTCTCTCTTTCTCTCTCATAGTCTCTGTCTCTCTATTCATACATCTAACAATGTCTCATGGCCAAATGCATTATCTATGTCCCTTTGTGTCCCTGACTACTCTCTCTCTCTCTCTCTCTCTCTCTCTCTCTCTCTCTCTCTCTCTCTCTCTCTCTCTCTATTCATATATCTAACTCTGTCACATGGCCAAATGCATTATTTGTGTCCCTTATTGTACTCTCAACTTCTCTCTCTCTCTCTCTCTCTCTCTCTCTCTCTCTCTCTCTCTCTCTCTCTCTCTCTCTCTCTCTCTCTCTCTCTCTCTCTCTCTCTCTCTCTCTCTCTCTCTCTCTCTCTCTCTCTCTCTCTCTCTCTCTCTCTCTCTAATTGCTATCTATCTCTCTCACACACACTCTCTCTCTTGCACAATACAGATATACAAATATCCACATAGATTTAAAATTACAAATATTTATCGCTTTATCATTCATAGGCCATAGAGAGCCATCAAGCTAGAGGTGCAATTTTAATAAATAAAATCTTAACAATAAATCAAACAAGACTTTGTATTATTTATGATTTATGTTCATACATGTAACAATGCCTCATTGCCAAGTGCATTGTTGAAGCACTAAGGATCCAAGCAACTGGATATTATGAAATACCTGCCATCATGTGTCTACTATCTCTAGAGTATTGGGGGGACAACAATTCTTACAAAAGCCTACTTGTCTCATCCCTATATCTAACTTTGCGAGATTATCAAGTCTAAAATAATAATCTTAGGGAGGGCTTGCTGTTGCCAATTGCAATTCTTCCCTAATAAATCACATGGTCCACTCCTCTTCCAATTCCAACATTAGATCAAGATGTCCTTCCGATAAATTAATACCTCGATAACAGGACTGTGAGTCCCATCGTGCAAATTATCATCCATTGCTTCCCATTGCAGGTTCTTCCATCTAAACCTTCTATATGTGAAAGTCATGCAAAGTTTCTGCCTTCCAATGAAATACCTACAAAATTTGGGATCTGTTAATACATATGATCCTGATCCTTTTTTATATAAAAAAGAATTGTAAGATGTGCTCACTAAAATATCACATCTGAAGTGTTCAATTGACATTGTACTAAATCTTCAACATGGCATGTTCTTGTTGTCCATCCATTGTCAAATAGCTCAAACAGTAGTCCAATTCTAAGCTCTTGCAAGTGTAAGTAATTGCCTACAACTTGCAAAGAGATCAACAAAGCATGGAAATGGAAGAAACCAACTCAACCTAGCATTTCTTCCACTAGTAGTTGGCTTCATAGCATTTCTCATATCATTAAACATTCTATGACTATATGATTCACTTATCTCCATGCTTGGAAGTGGCCATTCTAGACTATCAAAGGAAGACAAGGGAAGAGATTCTAATCTACCATACTATCCTTCTTCATCTGGCACAATGAACATTGAGTCATAGAAGAAGATCTAATCCTTTTTTAATTCTGCTAGTGTGCGACCTTGAAGACTCCTGATCTCAACATGGAGGACATGCAACACCCTAGTTATGCATGCTACAGGCTCCCACTCTTTGTAAGTAGATGGATATAAATCTGTAAAACAAATACAAGGCATAGATAGTTGTGTCAAAGTTCCCAAATAAATGCAAATACTCTAAAATGCAAATGAAGTACTAGTACACTTTGAAAAACTTACAATTGGTCCTACGATATGGAGTACCTGCATTCAGATGCACATATATGTTTGCATGGGTAAAGACATGCTAAATATATACTTGTGTCACTGTGTTACTGCAAGGAGAAATTTCAAAATCTAAGATCCTTACCTTCCAATGTTTGGAGATATCCATTGCCTCCTTCCGACCCACTTTCTAGCACCCACGATTACTTTATATGTGCAAACTCTTTGACCACTAGCTTGTCCCATTTGGGACTAAGTCTCACATTTGGTTCTTCTCATTCTACTCTTCTACATGTACGATTTGATTATCCTTTGTTTTTAATTAAAAGGATCTTGCCTCCTTGATCATCTTGATCTAAAACACCAGACCATAGTACACTATACATACAATTTGAAGTCACCTCAATCTTCTCACCTCCTTAAAACTAGTCTTTGTTGGGATCTCAAAACTATGAGACTCTTCTAGTATCTTTATACAACATAGCATTCTTCAATTCTATGTTGATGAATTTTGTCTCTTTCCTAAATTTGAGTTTGTCTTTGACTTTGTGTCCCTTAATCCTAGGATTTGAATCTAGTTTTGGACTCAATTTTGGGTCACTATTGGGGTGGAACCTTGGGGCTGCTTTACTATATAAGGAGTTTTCCATATTGAAAGAATACATCTCCAGTAATATCCATATTCCTTCCCACTGAGTCAAACAACTATTGAGCCTTCAATATTAATCCTAGTTTCTATAGTACCTATCACGATCCATTGATGTAAACTTTCTTCTTCTGTTAGTGTAGTTTATAGCTTCAGATTCCCAATTTCATGTTCTACCTTTGCCTTACATTCCTTGAACTTATTGAAGGCGTATGATTTTTTTAATAGAGTGTAGATCCACATCCTCTAACTGAGATTATTGATGGAAGCAAGGAGATAGACCAATGTGACATGAGATCTCATTGGCATTGGCCCATAGACGTCTTGGGTGAACCAACTCAGGTGGTTTGGTGGCCACCTTTGAGAATAGATTTAATATTGTTTTCCTTCCATGCAAGCCCAAAAATTTTTGTGACTACCAATGAATTGTGGGAGCCCATCCCTTATTCTAGATGTTTGCATCATTTCCAAGATGAAGTATTTGGTGTGGCAGACTCTCTCATGCTATAATCTTGAGGTACCTTTATCAAGACTAACATAGTACTCATCATTTCTCCTCTATACCTTTGGCAGCCACATTGTGTATGGCTTTGGACTAGATGATGAAATAATCTTCATCAAAGACCACACTCATAATATTTCTTACAAGATAATTAATGGCAATCAAAATGGCACGTCCTTGAGTGTCTTTTCTTCTTTGATCGTAGTTTTAAATGGCACATTTTTTATTCCCTTGATGAGATAACTTTGCTTGTCACCCACTGTGACATTGGATCTAGAACCCACTTTAGATAGGATATGAAACCACTTCACTAAGGTTCTAGAGCCACTCTCAAATGTTTTTCATGTGCTTCAATGGACCAGTATCCACATACTACTCATCTTACTGACTGGTGCTACTACTGTGAGAACAAAACACTACTTATCACTAATTGGGGCTACTATTGCAAGTGTAAAACAACTTTTGTAAGAAATTCACATTTGGGATCTTGAATTCTACTATATCACCTAGTAATGGGTCCATTAAAGTACTCCCTTGATTTTATACCTGAACTCCCTTTTGAGTTTTTTCTTTCATGTTTCTTACTTGATGTAGATCTCTCTAGAGTCTAAAATTTTCCCCCATGCCTATTGCTTTCCACTTTGATTTCTCCCTTGGTGCCATGTCTCCTACAAAGGACCCTTCCAATAAAGACTTCACATGGATTGAATTTGTGCCTCCTTATTAATGCCAAATCCTAGGATTAAACCTACCTAGTAGTAGCCCTCTAAGCCCCACTAATGTAAACCTCACGTTCTCCCTTTGTTGATACTATGGTATCATAATCATAAAATTCCCTTCCCGTTAATAAATGTTTACGTCCTTGAAAAGAAGAAAGGGAAACCTCTTTTGGAGTTTGATTTCCTTTTGCATGTTGAAATCTCCTGAAGTCTATCCTTCCCCTTAGCCAATATTTCATATATTGTAGTCTTGCTCTTTTTCCTTACCTATCTATTTTGTTTCTAGTCCATGTGGTACAGACTCCTCAATTTCTTTTACATGAAAAATTGTATGTATTCTACATCATTTTGATAAAGCTAAATTGTAAGCAAGTTCTCCAAATAATGCCTAGGAGATAACTTTGGACATTTACTTGTTTTAAAGTTCTTTGAAGATTTTGGAGCTTAAGGGTAGAATTTCTACTTTTATTTGAATTCCAACTTTCTTTGGTGTGGATTTGAATAAATTTTTGCTCTATCTTGAGCATTTTTAATGCTATCCTTGGCTAACTTAAGCATTTTATTTATATATGAAAGAAAGTATTTGGTTGTATGATCCATCTCTTTTTGAGTCCCACAACAATTAACCGATTTAGTTTGACTATCACCCTATGGATGGCCCGTAGTGCTCATATGCAAGGTAGTTGACGGCCTCATAAAAATAGCCCTCTAAAAGTGATAGTTAAATTTTCTATCCCATCAGCTAATAATACATATAGGTATTGATCCAATTGTGGATGAGATTGAGCGATGACCTCCTCTAGCAATGGTAGAGGAGATAGGGTTGTTGCCTCCAAAGCTTCTCGGCTTGAAGCCGCCAAAGAAGGTGACTCCACTAATAGAGATCTAGGGATAAGACCCAATCATGAGACAGACACTACCAGAGAGCAAGATGTGGACGTGCAGGAAATGATAAGAGAAAATACGATAGATCTAACCAATCTACCAAGCTTCACCCTACACTTGGAGGATAAATATATGCAAGAACTACATAAAGGGATAGCCGACAAAGGACTCAAGAGACTACTGGCAGACTTCAAGTCCACACCAGACAACTTCTCACTTTTCTTGAATGACATGAATAGATTACAAAAATGCGAGAGTTATTTCTTTTGCTGCTTAAGCTTAGAAACGTCCTTCTCATGGATCCCCCCCTCAGCACATGATGTAGCAGATCGAGAAAGGGCAAGCCTTGCTAGACATGTAAAAGAGAACCTATGTGGGAGATCTCCAAGGAGGTAGCCAAAGCCTGTTGTTTAAAGCCCGCGTGACCCTGAAACAGTCGACATGGGAGCAGCTCTCACTGAGAGCAAGGAGAATCTTTTGTGATCCACCCACCACCACCTCCTCAAAAGGAGATCTTGAAAAAACTCGCCCAGATCCTGGCTCTATCAAAGGTAAGCTTCCTATGGTGAAAGTTCACAATAGAATGTTGTTCTTATGTGGTGGTAGGATATATCCATGGTCCCCAACCACCTACTCTATTCTTGGAAGGATGGGTGAGGAATTTATGGTCTCAAAAAGGTTTGAATGTCACTAACGTTTGATTCTTAAGGAATAGATACATTGTTTTTCTATTTAAAAATTCCCAAAATGGCATCAGAAGTAGTGCAGACGGGCTCGTGGACCATCAAGAGTCAACCTCTGTCTGTTCAGATGTGGGAGCCTACCTTTAACTCTACACACCTCCTCCCTCCAAAGCAGATGTATTAACCATCTTCAGTAAAAAAGGAATTGGGGTTGACTTTACGCATCCCAATCTAGAGTGTCAATTGTTCTCAATCTATGCCCCCAACTCTGTTAGAGATAGGATACTTATGTGGGAAGTCAATGTTGAGATATCGAGCTCCACTCGCGATATGCCAGGGTGACCATTGTGCATTTATGTCACCGACTTGTTAGCTACAGATGCGGTTGGTACACCACCCACGAATAATAGCTGGATGATAGCTATCCTTATCTACTCTAGTTT
Source organism: Dipteris shenzhenensis (assembly GCF_047967505.1). Lineage (NCBI taxonomy): Eukaryota > Viridiplantae > Streptophyta > Polypodiopsida > Gleicheniales > Dipteridaceae > Dipteris > Dipteris shenzhenensis. The sequence continues at coordinate 17,126,542 of NC_141620.1, read as the reverse complement.
GTGGCTCAGTTAGTATGCCACCTTAGTTAGTTGAGTTTGGTTTGAGACCCACATATAGGGTTCTTCTATTTCTTTGTACTTGAGTCTCTTGGCTTACACAACTAAGAAGAGGAAAACTGTTTTTAGCCTCCACCTCTGTGTGTATTCCCCCATTGTGCATGTGAGAAAGCCGCAAGTGAGACTCCTTCCCTCTCTCCCACTATCTTCACATGGTATCAGAGCCTTGTTTGTGGTAAGGAGCTCAAGAAAGCAAACCAAGTTCGTGGTGTCCTGGTAAGAGGACCAGTGTTGCTTTCCTATTTCAAGTTTGGGAGCAAATATCTACAGGTAGCACAGCCAGAAGTGCAAGAGTGCACTGTCTCAGCTTGAGACACACTTCGCGGTGTGGCGAGAGGGCAGTATATGCCGTAGCCATTTCGGGGCCCATTTTGAAGGCGGAAGTTCTTCGTAGGCACTCAGAAAAAGGCCTTGTTTTTGCTGTGCAACCACTGCTCGACTGGTCGGTGAAAAGTTACCGCAGAAATTGCATCGTATGCCTGTGTGTAGAGATATTGGGAGTTGCAGAATCATCCTTGTTGCCTATTGATGCAAAATCGTCACTAAGAAGTGATTGTGTGATCAAATACCACTTTCGTCAGTTTTGCAGATCTGCTCATGTGAGGCAAAAGCTGTGTTTTTTGCAGTGTTTTGTAATGGCGTCTGATTCTCTTTCACAGATTGTCACTAAAAAGCTTGACAAGAACAACTTCCAGGCATGGAAGTTTAGAATGACAAATTTCCTTATGGGAAAAGGCTATTGGGAGTTCATTACAAGAAATGAAGAAGAACCAGTTCTTCCTAATGTTCCCAATCAACAAGAAATGCAGGCATTTAAAGGATGGCATGAGAGAGCTAGAAAAGTTATGTACTGGCTGTCTATCAGCATTTCGGATTCTATGATTGTGCATATTCAGGATGCAAGTATGCCAAAGGAGGCATGGGATACTTTGGCAAAAATGTACAGCACAAATACACAAGCTAGGAAAATGCAGCTCAAACAGGAGTTGCATAATGTGCAGAGAGAAAATTTGAGCATCAATGACTATCACATGAAGGTGAAAAAAATTACAGATGCACTTGCTTCCATTGGGTCGCCAGTGGAAGATGATGATCTAGTTTCTGTGACCTTGAATGGTCTAGGAAAGGATTATGCACAGTTCCGGACATCCATTGCCGTCCGTGAAAAATTTCCTGATTTTGAAGAGTTGTTTGCTCTTCTAATTTCTCAAGAGCAGAGAAATGGGGGTGCATCTTCTTCAGGAGGAACTTCAAAAGAAACTATCTTCTACTCAAATGCTGGAAGAGGTAGAGGCAGAGGTAGAGGAGGCCGATCTGCAGGCCATGGTAGAAATCAGAATATGCAGCAAACTCAAGAAAACCAGTCCTATGCAGGAGGACGTGGTAACTCTAGAGGCCGGGGGAGCCAAAGAGGCCGTGGTGGATGGCAGAGAGGCCAAAATGCAAACAGTAATGTTGAATGCTACTACTGTGGTAAAATGGGTCATATGGCTAAGGACTGATACAAAAAGCAGAATGACATTATGAATGGAAAGTTGCAGCAAGGCAATTATGCATCTTCCAGTAGACAGGGTGATGACAGAAATAAGCATCTATTTATGGTGCAGCATATGACCAATTCTGTGACAAGTGCAGACGAACGAAATGATGTGTGGTATGTTGACTCAAGTGCGTCAAACCACATGATAGGTCATGCAGAATGGATGCAGGATGCAAGGAAAATGGAAAAACTAGGATTTGTGGAGACTGGTGATGATACTGCACATCCTATTGTGCAAATTGGTAAAATTCCTTTATCTATGCAGGATGGGAAAAAGAAATACCTGTCTGATGTATTTCATGTCCCCAACATCACCAAGAACCTAGTTTTTGTTGGTCAAATGGTTGAGCAGGGCTTGCGGGTCAGATTTAATCCTCATGAATGCTTTGTTGAGGATATGAAAAATAACGGTCAAAAGGAAAGAAGAAGGGCAGGATGATTACGTTGGATGCGGACATGCCTGAATTGAGTGCAGTAATGTTTGCACATGGGACCGGTGTGGTTGCAGATATTGATATCTGGCACAAACGCATTGGTCATGTTAATATACAGCGACTTAAATCAATGCAAGCCCAAAATATTATTGCAGGATTGCCTAAATTCAAGGTTGCAGAAATGCACAAGTTTTGTGAAGCCTGTCAATTTGGGAAACAGGCAAGGAAACCTTTTCCTAGGCATGTTCAAGAGAGTAAAAAGCCATTGGAATTAATCCACTCTAATGTGTGGACTACTAAAGCTACATCTATTGGAGGTTGTCACTATTTTGTCACTTTTATTGATGACTTCAGCAGAAAAGTTTGGGTGTATTTTATGAAAAAGAAAAGTGAAGTGTTTGGGCACTTCAAAGCTTTTAAAGCTATGGTTGAAAAAGAAACAGGCCTGCAAATAAAATGCCTAAGGTCAGATGGAGGGGGAGAGTACCTCTCAAATGAGTTTGCAAGGTTCCTGCAGGAGCATGGCATAAAGCAGCAATATTCATGTAGTCATACCCCACAGTAAAATGGACTTGCAGAAAGGAAAAACGGGCATATTGGAGAGGTATCTTAGGCTATGCTAAATGAAAAAGATCTACCAGATTATTATTGGGCTGAAGCTGTTGCTACAGCAGTTTATATAATGAACAGGACTCCCACTGCAGCAATACATGGCATGACGCGAGAGGAGATGTATACTGGTAGGAAACCAGACATTTCTCATTTGAAAATTTTTGGTTGCATTGCCTATGTCCATGTGCCAGATGAGCTGAGGTCCAAGTTGGATCCAAAAGCTGAGAAGTGCGTCTTTATTGGTTATTCTCTGCAGGAGAAAGGGTATAGATGCTATAACCCTTCTACACGTAAGTTCACAATGAGTAGAGATATTGTTTTTGATGAGATGAGCAGCTGGTATAAACCAATAAATGTGATGATTGATGTAGATGCACAAAATGGTAATGCTGCACAAAATTCAATGCAACAATCACAAAATATCAGTGGACCTACAGTGTCCTCTAGTAGTGGTTCACATACTTTGCCATGGACAGGCAGATTGAGATCAGGAGGATCTCCTCAAAGCAATGCAGATAGTGTATGCAGGTATCACGAAAAGGAAAAGAGAAGGTAGATCAGCCCATGTTTGATGTGAATACAGGTCACTCTTATGTGGATGGTGAATCCATTGGCTCTGAATAGAGCATTGATGATGAGTTGGGTATTCCTTCTGTTGTTACAGCTAGAGTAAGGAAGACCAGGGATGTTTTGAGAGCACCTGGAAGTGAGCCTATTTTGCACAGGTCTACCAGGGTTAGGTATCCTATGGATAGGCTGAAATATGATGGATTTACAGCCATTCACTATGCTTATATGGTCAAACTGATACAGGAACCAGAACCCACTTCTTTTGAGCAAGCCATGGGAAATGAAAAATGGGAGAAAGCCATGGATGAAGAAATGGATGCCTTGGAAGCAAATGCTACATGGGAATTGATGCCTTTGCCTAAATACAAGAATGCAATTGGCTGTAAGTGGGTTTATAAGATCAAGCACAATGCAGATGGTTCTGTGAATAGATACAAGGCAAGATTAGTTGTCAAGGGGTATGCACAGACATATGGCATTGATTATGAAGAAACTTGCAACCGTAAGAGCAGCCATTGCTATGGCTGCATCAAAGGGATGGTCTTTACATCAGATGGATGTAAAGAATGCCTTCTTGCATGGTGATTTGCAAGAAGAGGTCTTTATGGAGCAGCCGCCAGGTTATGTTCATGCTCTTCATCCTGAGTTTGTTTGCAGGTTGAAGAAAGCCTTGTTAAAGGAAAGACTCTTGGAGAGTATGGACTCCCGGGGGAGTTCTACCAAGTCTTTTAGGATATAGTGGGACCGTGCCTTCTAGAGCTCTAGCAAGACTCAAAAGAAAGAGGCTCATTGGATCCGAGAGTCAACAAAGGTATGATCAAAATAATATGGAAAGGAGGCTCCCCAGAAGAGATCAGAAACTAGAGGTCGCTAACCATGTTGAACACCAGCTACAAGATTTTTGCCAAGGATTTAGCTAATAGGTTTAAAATCAAGGTGCATGCATGGGTAAGAGAAGAACAGAAGGGACTCATCCAAGGACATCACATTCTAGACGCTATCCTCATGCTATGGGAAAGATTAGAGCTTGCCGAGGAAACCCAACAAGATATTTGCTTCCTCAAAGTAGACTTTGACAAAGCCTATGATGAGATAGAATGGGGTTTTATCCTCTCCTCACTCTGGGACATGGGAGTAAGACCCGGGTACATATCCTACGTCGAGCTCCTTCTCTCCCAAGCAAGAGGGAAGATTGAGATTAATGGCAAGAGCTCTCCTTCCTTTGCGCTAAAGAGGTCTATCAAACAAGGATTCCCACTAGCTCCCTTCTCTTTCCTATAGTAGCAGCAAACTCACTCGACTACCTCATCCAAGATAAGGTTAGCAATGTATCTCTGAAAGGAATTCAAGTGGAAGAAGGCAAACAGATCATCTACCAACAATTCGTGGATGATACCAACCTGACTCTACACAACGATGACCTTGCAGTGAATGAAACCTTGGAATGCTTAAACATTTTCTGTCTAGCCTCAGGTTCCAGAATTAACGATCAAAAAATAGGCATACATGGCACCAGGAATCCTCCTCCCCAACTTCTCCTAGAAAAAGGATGCAAAATTATAAGGGATGGAGAGATCTTCAGACTGCTTGGAATCCCGATGGGCTTCAGATTCTCGTTAAATGATCGATGGGATTGGGTAATAAATAAAGTTAAGGATAAAGTCAACAAGTGGCAAGGCCTACAACCAACTCTAGCAAGAAGGAAGTTTGTTCTTAACCACTACATCTACCCCTCAATCCTATACTTTATTTCCTGCTAGAGTCAACTAAGAAGAGCTCGAGAAAAATCAACATTCTTTTTTTCTCCTTCCTATGGTGGGGGGGGGACACTGACCACCACAAGATGTTCAAGGTTAGATGGCAAGTGTGCATGATGCCCAAAGATGCAAGAGGGCTGGGGATAGTGAACATTGAGAGATGAGCGAGGGGCAAGGTTTATGAACCAGTGGATAACCAAGGCATTTCTAGACCCTGATCCAATCTGGGCAACTCTAATCATATGCAGTTTAAAAAAAGTTAGGCTCAAGAGATGCAGACACTGGAAGCATATTCCCTTTGAGGTGGCACTACTAGGTAATGAAATGTGTATAGCCAAGAGTTTAGAACTATGGAAGATAATGTGGCAAGCTTGGGAGTCAATGCATCAATATATCAAGTGGAAGGGCTTCTGAAGAAAAACAGGGACCTTCTGTAGTTAAGATTTAGTTTAGTTCCTGATAATTTAGCCAAATGTGCAAATAAGCGATGAAGACTTGAAAGGAGCCCTCACGATCAACAAGAAGGGGATACGAACCTGAGAAGACTTCTGAAACCGAGAGCAGGGTAAATGGTTGGAAGATGAAAACTGATAGGCAAATATTGACTCAACAGATTTGATCGAAGGCTAATACATGAGAGATAGGTGCTCTGGTCAAGAGAAAGCCTGTCATAGATGGGAGGCCACCTTAGACCATCTCTAAGGGAATTTAGGCAAAACCAGTTAACTCTGATCCCAATTTGGGTGGAAGGGCAAGAAGAGATAATAAAGGCACTCAACTGGAAATTACGCAGGAAAGACTCTTGTAAAACATGGGTGAAGAGATTCAAAAAAGGTGTGGGACAAAAATATATCTAAGAAGCAATCTTGCTTGCTCTGGCTAATCCTACACGAAGGAGTCTAGATAGCTAGAAGATCTCATAGGGTCAGTCATGGGAACGGTATTTGCAAGAGATGTAGAAGTGCCCAGGAGGATATTCCGCACCTATTCCTCAATTTTAGACTTTCCAAAACCTTATGGTCCTCAACTCCGACACACCAGACTACTACTCAATTATGCTTATCTTCTCCTAGGTGACACCCATAGTAGAGCTCCCCCCAACTCGTATGCCATCGGATCTTCGGCACCATGGTCAATTTGGTTTTCACGATGTGTGAAAGTTTTTAATGACAATGTTATTGATCCTACTAATGTCTTTTTAAATTTATGTGTGCAACCAGGAACGGAGTGACATTCTTCAGAAGATCCTCATAGCTCAGACACACATACATGCTTTCGCTTAGAAAGAGGGTGATCTGGCCCAAGAAGAGAACAGCTTGCTAGAATAGATACAATGACTTGCATAGAAAGAAGCAAACGAAAGAGAACAGTCGCTACACAAAGAGAATGGAAGCCCGGCCCATGCTATTCCTCCCCTATCTCTCTCGACCCTACAACTGTACCTACTCATGCAAGCAACGATGCAAAGTGTCATGCATGCCCAAGCACAAAAATGCGCTACACCCGCAGAACTGTAGAAAGCATTGCCAAGCCTACCTTTATACAAAAGACCAGTTTCTCACACGGACCTGGTGAGTGTATTGGCTAAAGTGCACAATGAAATCATGTTTAGGGAGAAATTCATGCAGAACCTTTAGTGACCAACCAGAGAAGCAATAGGGAAGGCTCAAAAATGCCAACTCCCATGTCCATACCTACACATTTTAGGCACAGTTGTCATGAAGGATGTGTCCCACGTGGTTCTGAAGGACGAAGCCAACTAAAGTACCTACCAAGTTACCGAGATCAGATGATAGAATATTAGATTTCAATATCGTCTCCCCCACCGTATATTGGAAGAAGCTTTTTGATGTAAATATCTTTTTGACTTTACAATATAAAAATGCATTCTTTTAAAAAAATATATACATATAAGATATTGTTAGCTCAAACAATGTATAAATATGCTCCACAAATAGATTTGTGAATTCAAGAGTCTTAACTTTATCATTGTCTGGAATATATTGAGCCATCCATAAGAAAATACCACTTGTGTGGGTAACACAATAAAAAAGGACTTTGTAGCTGAGAGAGAGAATATGGAGAGCAAAAGTATATTATTGCAAATCAGTACAATATATGGCAATTTCTTCCCAATCATGTTCTTATGTTCTTCCATAAAGAAGCTTCAATGGAATGTTAGAATAGTATAGAACATAAACTATATGCTAAGTGAATACAAGGTCAGTAGAAAGAGTATTCTAATGGTTTGCATGAGCTTTCATTATATATAGCTCTTGTTGGGAGGTCGGGTGGTGCTTTTGTCAATGGTGGTTGATTAAACCACTGCCCCTATTGAGAAATCCCTACCATGATACTAGGGTCTCCTATTTGAAACCCATAGCAAAGGGGCCACTAGCCCCCCTTGGGACCCTCTAGCTAAGTCGATTTTTGAGCCCAAAGGCTAAGGCTCATACATCTAACCATCTAGCCACACTCAAAATCCATCCAATGTCTAAAATAGGACTTATTGGGCATCTAGTAGGCATCTGCGCTACTCAATGACTTCTCCTCAAAGGGGGTTTACAAAGTAGAGATAATCAATACTTGTGTAATCTCATGAGAGTAGAGCATAGATTTCTAGCACTCCCACCCTTAATGTCCATCTGAAGGTGAACTACCTCTTTTGTCCAATGTTGAGTTGATGAAGACGTCACTCTAGTTAATCTCTCCCAAGAGCCTTCATGAAGATGTCTCCACCATTCCTCATGGTTGGACAATAGACCATATTATCCTCTCCATTGATAATGTGATCACATACATTGTGACATTGAATCTCAATGTGTTTGAAGCATGCATGGAACTCATTCACAAATGTAATGAGGTGCTTAAGGTGAAAATGGACCCTCTGACCTCGCCGTTCCCACTTACAGTGTCGGATGGGACTCAAAGCTTGCTAGAACGTGGAAACCATAGGGTTTAGGACCTGTGCAAATTTTGAGCCCGATCAGACACATGGACATGCAAATCCTAATGACCCATTCCTTATTTTGCTCCTTCACAAATATAACGAGGTGCATAGGGTGAAAATGGGCCCTCTGACCTCGCCGTGCCCACATACAGTGTCGGATGGGTCTCAAAATTTGCAAGAGCATGGAAACCATTGTTGTCAAGGGCTTTTTTCAATGGAGCTATAGTTTCTAGCCTTAGCCTCCTCTTGTGCTCATTTCTTTAAGAGCACCAGCTCTTGCTTTTGTTATTTACCTCAATGGATAGAGGGTTTATTGGTCAGTGGCCCATAGTAGCATTTAAGCTTACTGCCATTAATATATCCATCATTTCAATTCCAACAAGTGTCACAATTTGACATAACTCTAGTGGAGTGATTTCCACTACCCGATAAGGACCCATACCCTAATACTTTAACTTTTGTTTCATATTCCTTACACTATATAATAATGCAAGGTCTCCTTCACTAAGGTCCTTATTCTTTAAGTTGCAGTTAAGCCGGAGTTTACATCGTAACTTTTCAACCTTCATACCATAAGCTGCCTTTAATCTAGTCTCATCAAGCATCTCGAGCTCCACAAGTCTTTTTGGTAGGGCTTCCTTGAAGAGTATTCTTTGACCACAACCCATATAATGGGTACCATAAATTCCATGGGGATCACTACTTTCAATCTGAAGGCAAGAATAAATGGGGTGGTTGCAACCTTCTATGCTATGCCATATGCCCATAATGCTTGTGTTGTAGTCAATACTATTAGCCTCTATTGTTTGTGTCATAATGTTGCACAAGGTTTTATTTGATCTCTCAGCTTGGCCATTTTCTCTAGGCTAGTACGGTATAGACTTTGTATCAATTATCAAAAATTAACTCATTAGGATTTAAATTTTCTCATTGATGATGTGTGAGCCTAGATTGCTCACAATTTTCAAGGGACAACCAAAGCATGATATAAAATTTTCATATAGAAACTAAGCTTTTGATCTATCATCATCTTTTCATGTTGCTTTTGGCTTTAGCCCATTAGTAGTCAGTCTTTGCAACAATAATGTAGTGAGTGTGTGTTCCCTTGGTCAATGGACTTATGGGTCCAACTAATTCCATGCCCCACTTCTCAAAAGGGTGATCAATAAGCACTCTAGTGAGGGGCATATAATCTATCTTTTGAGGTGTGGATGCTTTTTGGTAGGGGTTGTAGTGTTTAACAAATTCAAGTGCATCTGCAAAAAAGGGTAGGCCACCATAAACCAGCTTGTAATACCTTGTGGGCACTGATTTCTCTTGCAAAATGACCTCCTATTATTTCAAAGTGTTCTCCTTGCAACAAGTCAACAAATTCATCTTCTTGGAAACAATGATCCATGATACCATCCTTACCCATTTGATACAATTGTCTGACAATAAATTGGTGTGGTTTTGCATCCTTAATGATCTTCATAGCCCTTTTCTTATTAAGGGCCTTGTCTTGTGGAAAACCATTGGCCAAAAAATGAACCAACTCATGTGCCCATTTTCGTATTAAAATCCACCAGGCCTACCAAGAGATTCCAAGAGATCATCATTGATGCCAGTTACTATTGCCTCTTCATTCGGAATCCTAGGCATATGGTCTAGCATGAAATGGGTCCTTACCTTGCAAATCACAAACAATGAAATCAAACTCCAATAGAGTTAGCATCCACCATGTGATGCATGCTGTCATCCATGGTTTATTTACTAAATAATGAAGTGCCTGATGGTATGCTAAGAATACATCTTTGTTTGCCAACAAGTAGTGGTGGTGAAACTTCTTAATTGCACAAACCATTGCTAGGCCTTCCCTCTCCATAGTGGTATAATTCGTCTTGGTATCATTAAGTTGGTGACTTGCAAAATCTACAGGGTAGTTCAAGCTTTACTCACCCAACCATTCCAATATGCATGCTATTGCAAATTTGGAGGCATCAATATGTACAGGAAATATCATGTTCCAATTTGGTGCCCTCAATATAGGAGCGCAAGCTAATGTGAGCTTAAGTATTTCAAATGCGTCTTGGAATTTCTCTTACCACTAGAAGCTCATACAAGGGGCGAGAAATCTCAGCATAGACATATATAGTTCTGCTATACTATTTTGTATGCCCTGTAAAGTGTTGTACCCCCTTAGGGTTAATAGGAGGTGGTAGCTCTAGGATGACCTTGATCTTGTTATAGTCCATGGAGATCCCCTTCCTAGACACAACATGTCCTAAAATTACCCCATGCTTATCTCAAAATTGACATTTGAGAGAATTGAGGGAAATTCATACACCCGACACTTAGGGAGATGAGCCTTAAGTATCAAAGATGTTCATCACACTAGGATACATAAATCATCTAGGAAAACCTTTAGGAAGTCCCTTAGATATTCCTTAACTATACTCATCAACCTCTAGAAGTAGCTAGAAGTCCAAAAGGCATCACTTGGATCCAAATATACACCATTAAGTGGCAATCTCCATCTTATGTCGGTCCTTGACTACAATGAACACTTGGTTGTAGTTGGAGAATCCATCAAGGAAACTATAGGCTTCCTTTTAATATCTACTCTCTCAAGCACATGTTTTGTGAATGGGGGTGGGTAGTCATTTTGATGGGTGGTAGCATTAGCAAATTTTTAGGTCCACACACACTTGGATCTTTCTATTCTTTTTTATTACAATGACTATCGGGGACACCCACTCTATATGCTTGATATCACAGATACATTGATTAGAATCTATATTTCTTCCTTTATAATTGTGGCTTAGGATTCATAGGATACAGCTTGTGGCAGATTGGTTTTGCTTTATCTACCATAAAAATAGAAGGTTTCAATGGTACCCCTTTCATATTGGAATATCTCCATGCAAAGAAGTCTCATATTCTCGAAGAAGTGAGATCAATGCTCATTCCTTGTTTGGGCATAAGACCTACATAAGATCATCAGTGATGTAGAACAATTTAGGATCTTCATCGACTTTTGATAAGTTGACCTCCTTCACCTTGGAGAAACTATCAAAACCTTGATGGTTTCCTTCCTCTACAGTCCTTTTAGCAGTCCTTTTAGCATGTTCAAAGAGTATCTTATGTTCTTGTATCATGTATGACTTAATATGTCTTGAGACTTTATGCAGGTTGGCTTTATCATCCTCATCATCATCCAAGTTCTCTTGGACAAGTTACTTCTCTTTGATAGGGGCCTCCTTTTGTTTACTCTTAGAGGATTTAACCTTTTGGGAAGTCCTTCTTCTACATTGAGGGATCCTATTGGAACTTTCACTTGGTTTAATCTTGAGCTCTAGTTTTTGATGAGGACTCATAATGAGTGGTGGTGGCTTCAACATACCTAAGCCAATGTTATCTAGGTCTCCAATATGCCCAAATGTCACAAATCTATTCAAACCTTTCCACATGGGATACTAGAGCTCCTTCAACTAGAATTTTTGTGATTAGTTTAGAGACGGTGACCAGTTTATTCTCGATAGATTAGTTTTTTTGTAGGTTAGGACACCTCCACTCACAAAATAAAGTTAGGACACCTCCACCCAAAGTGTTCTTATACAAATGAAGATTTCATCGCTTGCATAAATACAATCAAATTTAATCATTGAGGGGATTTAGGTGCAAGCCATACAAGTAAGGGAAGGTTAATCCAATGAGAAACATTTGTAGCCTCATGCAAAGTAGACGAAAAGGAAAAATAGCTTAAAAGATTGAACCTCAACATCATTGTGATGAACGTCAGCATTGAAGCACCATCAACATTAGTAGCACAATCCTAAAAATTATCAATATTAGTATGTAATTAAAAATCATTTAGATTGAGAAAATTTTAAGCATGAGGAAACTCATCTAGCAACATGTTAACTTATAGTGAAACTACTTTCATAAGTTTGGACATTATGAAAGAGCTCACTACAAGAAGCAACACAACCAAGGAGGTTAATCCAAGAACAATAGAAGAAATTCTTTTGCAAGCGGAAATCATCATGGGCAACCTCATAAGTTAGTCATTGTGCAAATCAACCTGACAACATATTTTGTGCTTGGGGGAATGCAAAAAGGCACTGACTCCACAAAATTGAATGTAGTTATTAGGATAACCATGTAGAACTAGATCCATGGTACATTGATAGTGGTCTCATCATCCCATATGACAAGACATTAAGAATGGTTTATAGATATCAAACCATTAGAGGGATCTAAGAATGTTATCTATGCGATAGATAACACACCAAATCCTATTCAAGGGAAAGGAATAGTCCCTATGAAAGAACAGATAATGAATGATGTACTCTATGTTCTAAAGTTAGCACATGCCAAAGAACCGTTGCTTAGTTGGAAAATGGATAGGACATAACTATATAGTAATATTTGATGAAGATGAATGTACAATCTAAGACAAAGCTAGAGGAAATCAACTAATTGTAAAAGCAACAAAAGGATGCTCTTCAAAATGCTAGTTTCATGCCAGATTTGCATGCCATGTCAGCTAAACACCAACCGATTCCACTTTTTGCAATATGACACAAGAGATATGGACATGATAACTTCAAATTTTTAATGCAATTAAGAAATAAAAACATGGTCATCGGCAATTTAAAAGTCCAATTTTTTGGAAAAGATTGTGAAATGTGTTGTTTCAACAAGCAATCAAGAACTAGCTTTAGAAGAACCACATCGAGGGCAAGAGGTACTATTGATTTGATTCATATAGATGTTTGGGGTTATGCATAGATGTGTAGCATAAACGGTTTAGTATATTATTTATCATTCATTCATGAGTATAGAAAATGTTGTTGGGTCTATTTTCTCAAAGAGAAATCTATAGTTTTTGCCAGAGTTCAAGAGTTCAAAGTGATAGTAGAACTAGAAGGCAAAAAGCTCAAACTTCTTAGATAAGATAGACGATGTGAATAATGTCTTTTGAATTCATGAAATTTTTCCTGAGTAATAAAAGACAAATATAGCTCATGTGTAGATACGCTCCAAGTAGGCATTGCTTAATGAGAAGCATCTTCCAAATTAGTATTGGGTAGAAGCAATCCACACTTCTAACTACTTAATCAACTTTCAACTAAGCCTTGACCCCAATTGTGACTCTATACACCACACTCAACCACTTGACATCTCATGTTGTCCCATGACTCACCCTCTCATGCCTCACCTCACCTTGACCTCTCATGCTAGCCCTTCTCTCTTGGCACCATGTGCATCTCAAGTTCCCCCCTCTCTCCTAGTCCCACACTCTCCCAAGCCATTCACCTAGCCCCACACCCTACTGTGCCCTACCTCAACCTTGACCTCTTGCCCTTCTACGCCTCGCTTTGACCCTAACCCTTGTGCCTTGCCTCCCCTTGACCCATCTCTAGGCATGACCTCTTGATGTTGGCCCCTTTGTGCATCTGTCCCCTCGACCTCCTATAGCGCCCTCGGCCCCCCACCCTCTTGCACCACCCTTAGTCCCTCACCCTTTGGAATAGGCCCCAACCATCTGTCGGCCCAAGACCCCATCCAACCTCCCCTGCCTCACCTTAAACCTGATGTATCCCCTCAACCTCTTGAACTATCACCCCCACGCTCCCAGCCCATGCTCTTCTTTTCCCCCACACACCTTCCACATTCCCAGCTCTATGCTATGGGTGGGAGAGTGTGATTTTCTTTTCCCCCACACACCTCCCACATTCTTGGCCCCATGGTGTGGGTGGAGAGTGGGCCCCATGCTCTTCTTCTTCCCCACACACCTCCCACATTCCTGTCCCCATGATGTGGGTGTGGAGAGTGTGCTACAACTTCATGTTTCTCCTACACACCTCCCATGGCCTGGCCCCATGTTCTTGGTGGAGAGTGTGCTACAACTTCATGTCTATCCTCAACAAAACTTTTGAAATCAACTCACATCCCTCAATGTCAGCATATACAAAGATGGATCTACACCTCAGGGGGTTCACTATATGTAAATTCACTACAATATCATTTGCATTCAAGATCTAATTTAAAAGTGACTTGTCTATGAATTTTTAATGAATAAAACACACCATTTCTATATTCAACCTATGAATATCCCCTTTAAATGGTACCCTTATGTATGTTAACAAATGTGTCAATTTTTTGTTTTTTAAAACCCTTCTATTGGACCCACATGCTATGCTTACATATTTATGAGTGAGACCCCCCCCCCCTCCGAGATCTACATGCATTCATGGTTGAGGCCATTCAAAACCTAATTGCTCACAATGTGTCCGAAGGAAGCATCAAAGGACTACCTTACATTTGTGACTACTAAGCCGTTTCTAAACTAAAAATTTCTCACCCATGACTTTAGAGCTACAACTGGAGGCATTGGATTAGGGAGGAATCCAATAAGTGGATGAATTCTTAACCAATAAACTGAATCTTAATTTTTTGAGTACACTGAATTTGATATAAAGTCTTTGACATGGATCTAACCTTCATCTCAAAGAGGTGCTCCATTCTAGAAAATTTCAATTTGCTCCTTGACTGCCATTGGGGGGAGAAGGCTCCCCTTCTTAACATTATTTTTTTGTGAGAGTCTCTTCAAAGTTTGATGGGTGCTTGCTCCAACTACTGTGGCTGCTCTTTCTCCTAATCGATCAGTATGGGTTTTTGTTCTTGATCCAAATGAGGCCCTTGAGGTGACATGCACTGGCTCTAATCCTTTTATTTCATATTTGAATCTTTGGCTAGAGAAGAAGAATTTGTTAATGCGGCACTAGTAATGTGCCTTAGGGAGACAACAAAGCCTAGCTTGCTAATGGACACACTTATGGAAAATTGGAACCATTTAAATATAATTTACATACTTACATGTGAATGGATTGCCAAGGGAAACTTTCATTTGAAGAAAACTTCCTTATATCATGAAGTAAAAATAAACCTTCTATGTTCCTAAAGTTTGGCTACATTTAGTTGGTAGCTAGATCCATCTAATGATAACTAAGCTAATCCAAGTTGGTTACACGGGAGCTAAGTCATCTAGTTCACGTTTCATTCAATTTGGCTATCCCAAAACCATGGTTTCATAAAACCATGGGCCATGTGCTCTAGATTGTGGGCCCAAGGCCATGAGTTATGGGCTCTCGATTGGTATGTTAACTAGGGGACCAAGTAAGCTGGTTCCCAACCAAAAATGCGCTTATAAAATGAGAATCATCACATTGTTTGGGGAGCACTCTAGCAATGCCAATGCACCTAGATGTTGTTTTAGGTTAGACCTACAATTTCTCCCTTGTGGTGCCCCTTCCTACCACTTCTCCCTGAAGCGCCATGGGCCCACATCTCCATACAACCTCTTCTCCATGGGTAACCCTTCTTTTCTCATATTGAACTACATGTTGAGATTCCTTTGATGCCTAACAAGAGATTCACTTAAAAATTTCCTCCTCTTTGTAGGGTTCTTCTTCTGCTTTTCCACAAGGTGGGCATGTTTAAGCATAGCCCCTAGCTCAAGTTCTTGATGGATACAAAGGTTTCATTGTGTTTTTCTTGCATTGTTACTCTAAGTTGAGTATTGCAAGTTCAATTTGAGTATTGCAAGTTCAATTTTTCATGAAATTTTACACTAGTTTCAAGTTGAAACTTCTTTGAGTTCTAGATAAGCATCTAGATGTTGTAAAGGTTCTTGCCCTTGGTGTTGCTTCTTTCAATGGATTACAACAAGCATGGGATTGATGACAAGATAGCCATGTTTGAACATCATGTTAAGATCTTGATGTTCCAATAGGAATGGATGTGAAATATGATCGTTCTTTTCAACTTTTCCTTGATTGAGAATAAAGGCTCTAGTTGGATGTATCCATGGCAAGTGAATAAAGTTCCCTTGGGATGAGGCCACCCCATTCGAGTCCCATACCTTGTATTGTGCAATTATTATGTTTATATGTTTTACGTGTTTCCTTTTGTTTTTGAACTCAAATAAATTGTGAGTTCTTTCCTTATGAAAGGATAAGTTTTGCTATTTGAATTATGATGCTGAATAAATTGAAATGAGCTTCATGTTATATCGTTGAAAGGAATAATAAAACATGGATAATTGCATTGAGAAGTTCTACTATAGCACATGCATGCCGGATTATGAATATTGCATGATGCTACTGGCATGATTGAGCATGAGCATAGGATGCTACACCATCAATATGCTCTTTTATGGTGTTCACAAGTCATGGGTCTGATTAATCGATCTCACATTATCAAAAAAATCTTACATGTATGTGTCTTATTTTGCTTGGAATGGATATCCCTTTTGAATAGGTGGTCACATTGCTACATGAGATATATGGTAGGGACACCTACTGTGAGGGAATTTGTTCCCATGTGCATTTAATTGGGAGAAACCCTTTTCATGAAATTGTAATTGTTCTGACAAGTGCATAATGTGAATGTGCCAAGTTATGTTTCAAGATTTGTATCAGCAAGTTCCTAATAGTGGCTACATGGTACTAAGAATCATGGATAGCAAGGCAACTAGCTATTAGAGGCCATGTCCTCATTGCCCACTAAAAGGAATGGTTATGGGAGAACTTGTCATGATGTGATGATGTGTGATACATGTTCACTATCACTTGTATTGCTTGGTGAAGCAAGGGCTCATGAAATCAAATTATTATGCATGATAAAAAATGATCCAATGATGATTTAAGTTTACTATAATACATCTTCATTTTACATCTCTCCTTTGATTTCCGTTCAATTGAACTTGGTTGGTTTGCTCCTAGTTTGCTATGGTCTAGTTGATCCCACCTTTTGCATTCATAGTTTCCTCATAATTTAGTTGTCTTTCGTCTATTTACCAAACCATATTTTATATCCAACTTGGAATCGCAGGTGTCTTGCACTCAATTAGGAGCTATATCCTTAGCTATATGATTTGATCACACTCTATTTAAGTAGTCAGTAGATGCAATAGTACTGATCTCTTTTGATGACATTGGTTACAACCTCTTCATTGTGAGTGGGATTTTCTTCATAGTGTGAGCATAGTGTCCACACGTATCGGCTTATGCTCTATTGCTAATGTCATGTCTTATACTTATTGATCCTTGCTTTAATTGCTCTAGTGTAGGTTGGGTCTAGTCTTCTTTGGTATTGAGGACAATTTTAGAGATATTGAAGAACTCTATCTTTTTGTATGCCAAACTTACTAATCTAACTTTTGCCGTTGCAAAAGTTCTTAAGCTTGCAAAATTTGGTTATTACAAATGTCTTACTAGTTGCTTCTTTGGGGCTAAATGTTTTCTTCATCACTTTGTGTCAATTTGATTACTCTTTGACTTGGTTGCTTTATGCAATTGAGCTCTATTATGAGAGCTGGACTATTTGTAGTGCTTTTACCTCAGCTACCACAAAATCTAGGTCTCTACATCTTTGAGTAGTGCTTTGAATTTCTTTAGATTGTATGAGGTGCTAAGCTATGCTAGCATATCCATCGTACTATTGATTAATTCCATTGAAGATGTTCAAATCCTCCTTTTGTTACACTTCTTGTAGGTTTGCTTTTGATAGCATGATTTATTTGCTTTGAAGCTGGGGCATGGCATGCTTTGAGGACTTTGAGCCTAATATTGATATGCTCTTATTGACATGTTGCTCCTTCTTTGTTTCTTTCATCCCTTGTGCCTACTTGCTTGTACTTTTCTTCCATTAGTCTTACTTTTTCCTTTGTCTCCATTATGCTCAGATCCAATATACCAAGTGGAATTAAGCTCTCAGTGGCTCGGCAAAGACAATCCTTCTTTTCGGAGCATAGTTTTGTAGTGGTCAAAGTACTCTTCAACATTTAGTTGTGTTGGTGGAGGGGATCTAGCGTTTATCATTGTGTACAACAAATAGCACTTATGGTGTAAGAATTATTCATGAATCCTTATTCATAGTCAGTGAAGTGATTAGGTTAGAGAGTGTTACACGAACATAGGTAGCATCTTTTGGGGCACTAGGATGCAGTAAAATTTAAAACAAAAAGTGAATTTGGCATTGTACTCACTTTTACATAGTATAAATCGTGGAGGTCATGTCACTTTAAAATGGATTTTATTTAGATAAAGGTGCTCATTGCACTCAAGTGTTCTGGGTCACTTAACTTGTCAATGCGAAGTGACACATTCCAATTATGATTTGAAAAAGCCAAGTGATGATGCTTGACATATCCATACGTTGCAATTATAAGCTTGGATAGAGGCTTGAATTTCTTGGAAAGTTTGATCACTAGAAGATCGCCCAAAATGTGGACCTTTTGGTCTTGATTGTGCGTCGCATGCACGTATGTGTTATATTTATGGGGAAGATATTGAGCATGTGACATTTTGATCTCATCTTTGAATCGAAACGAAACTGCTCTCCTAAAGTGTGACCTGTTAGTTTGTGCTCCATCATGGAGTTTGTTAGAGAGAGAGAGAGAGAGAGAGAGAGAGAGATCTTCAAATCTTTTGAAAGCAGCGTGGCTTGCCGATGAGGGGGGCATTGTTAGCGGCAGAGCGGCAGGAAGATTGGCCCTCGTGGGCGCCATCTGTAAGCAACGGAGGATTGAAGGCAGAGATGAGAAAAGTTTATGGAACTCAAGTCTGCAGGGAAGGCATGGACCCGAAAGCGAGATCTGCCGAATCAGGAAAGGAATTTGGATGACGATTTTATGCGCCGTTGATGTTGCACTGAGCTTTAATATTGGAAGAAGTAGGCTTGAAAGTTCAAAAGGCATTGCAGGCGTTGTGTAGGCACGCTAGCATAGGAAACAAGGTAAGCTTTTCCACCCACAATATAGCAAGTGCAGAAGAACAACCATGTAATAGCAAAAACGATGGATGCGCAGTTTCCAATGCCATTTCAATAGTTTGTGACCCAGTATCTTGTGTCTCAGACCAGTCCACGTTGCTCTCTGCGCTGATGAACACGCTTTCCTTTAGTACGACACATGTAACAGCTGCCACCTTTATTATCCTAGTATATCATTGGATTCAGACAGTCGGCAGAGGAGATTCGACAGGTTGGCAGTTTGCTCTATCGGCCTTATTCAGCCTTATTGTATAGAGGGCTCATACATCCTTATTGTATACCTTGATTTTAGTCTCTTAAAGTCACCCATCCATGTGACTGAGCATAGAAGTCAGCATATAGAGAATTAAAGAGTACAAGAGGTTGGAATATTAATTACTATGTCCCCTATGTCATGCAAAAATGGGAAATTCCTATTTATTAGGCTTCGAGGGCAAGAGGGGGCTGAAAAGAGAGAGAAGGGCCAGTAATTACTCTTGTCAAAATCATTGACCGAAGGCACAGAGGGGGCACTTGAAAGGGGGAGGGGAGACATCCAATAAAGGGGGGCATTAATGAAGGGGAGCAGAATCTATCACTCGTGGGAGATACGGAGGAACATTATAAGGATGATTATTTTGTTTTGTGGGGGGGGGGGGGAGAGCAGGCCTCAGAGCGAAGGTTATTATGAAGAGGATGAGCATTGAACAAGCCGAATACAACATAATGCTGAAGTAGTAAGGCTTAAGCATGAAAAACAGAAGGAGGTTATTTCTAATCCTCATTCATCCTTGTAGGCACCCATGATGTACTTTATTCGAGCATTTGTATTAACATGAGCGAGAATGGAGGGCTAAAAGAGCATTTCATCTAATGTTAATGGTGAAAAATTAAGGCGGTGCCCTGGCAGTTTAAGAACGACGGTTCGAGAACATTCGTTCTTGAACCTTTGTTCCAGAAGCTTCAAGGCTCCCAAGCGGCTATAAAAAGGGGGGGTGGAGAGGGGGGAAGAGTGGGAGACTGGGACGGTTGAGTTAAGGGAGAGGAGAGTGAGGGAGAGAGGAGGGGAGGAGGAGGCAGAGATGGGAAAGGAGAGAGGACATAAGGAGTTGAGAGAAGGAAGCAAAGGGGTGGCGAGGGAGCTAGCAAGGGTGGAGAGAGGTAGATTAATTGATAGGATTGTCATTTAAGCGAGGGCAGAGAGAGGCAGTGATGTAGATTAATTGAGTAGGACCTTAGATGATTGGGAACGAGGGGGAGAACACAGACAAGTTAATGAATTTAATTTAGAAGAGAGGGGGAGTACTCATGTATACCCATCAAGATTAATGGGTATACATGAGAATAAATTCATGTGAACTTCCAAATAAATGATGCACCTATCCTATAGTATGAGAAGACTAACCTATGTAAAAACATAGGTTATAATTCATAATGACATCTCGATTGGTTTGGATGTTGGCCCTCCTCATAGGGGATGCCCCAGCTATAAGCTCCTCCCCCTTGTGTGTGTGTGAGTATGGTGTGGGTCAAAATAGTTTGGAAAAGAGATTGATAGTATATTTCATCTTGTTCATTTATCAAAAGAATTAGTCATAAGTTATTTCTTTAGGTTAAGTCGTGCTCCAAGTACATGTTAGAATATTTGATTTCTAAGAGCATGTTCGCATGTGCCCCACTCAAAAGAGAGGCAATGGATAGAGTAAGGGCACTAAATATGTCTCCTCAACTTGAAAATAGCCCATTAATAATTGATTAGAGGGTGGTGTGGAGGTGTGTAAGTGGTATGTTCAATTATTTGATGCTAAAAGCTACAAAGATTGAAGCATTTATGCTTCAATTTTTGAGCTAGAGCTACCAATTGCCACAACAAATGTACAAGATCAAGAGTTATGGCTTAAACCAAGCTTAAACCTCAAGATTCAAACTTTGTGATGACTTGATAGCATTTGCCTTGATTTTGTGCTAGGGCAATCTACTTGTAAGAAAAGTTGTTTTGGCAAGTCCTTGTCTTGATTCTGCCATTTGTTCGACCATTGGGAGGTTTGCTTGCTCCTAAGCTTTTGTGGAAGAAGACGTGGTGCATTAGCATGCCTTTTTTCTATGCTACCTTTCATTGTTGGTTCTGTACTTGTGTATACTCCTATTAATTAGATTGCTTGGCATTTGTCTATATTAGAATAACATTCAAAATTTATATCACCGTTCATGTTTCCTAGTTATGTTGGCTATATCAAAACTCTTGTATAGGTCATGTGTTGTCAAACACCTATTGTGCATGGGCACCGAATTAATCTGCGTTTTAGGGCTCCAGAAGCTTCCATGAGAAGCTTCTCGCCCACAGATCCAAAAGCTTCTGCGAGAAGCTTCTTGTCCACAGGTCACCTGTAAAGGAGACTAGATGAGAGGAGGGGGGCGTTTAGAATATGCAAGGGGGCTGTGAAGCCCTCCCATACAAAGAGGAGGAAGGAGGGGCAGAGGAGCGGGTAGGAGGGCAATAGGCATCGGAGGAGGAAGGGTAGGAGGGAAACAGGCATCGGAGAAGGAAGGAGGAGGAGAGGGAGTGGAGGAGGGGCAGGAAGAGAGGGGGGGGGGAGGAGGATGGGAGGAGGAGGAGCGAGCCCGAGCAGAGAGGAAGGAGCAGAGGAGGGAGCACGGGTAGAGCAGGAGCAACGGAGAGAGGGGGGGCGTGGGGGGGGAATACATGTGGTTAATTGGAAGAATAAGCTAGGTTAATTCATAGAATAAGCTTAGGTTAATTAATGAAAGATAACTCTCACCCCTCACAAACAATTTAATTAATGGAATATGATTCTTGAGAGCCATTAGGACATCTTGCTAGTATGTGTGCTAATGATATATTTGGGAGTAGAAGAATAGGCTTTAAGTGGCCTTTCAAGCAGTTTGGGTTGTAAATTTTCCTTTTTCTTTCTCTTTAATCTATGTTTTACGTGGGGAAAAATTTAAAGAGGGAGGCCGCAATTTTCCTTTTCTTTCTTTAATATATTTTTTTCACGGAAAAAAATACGGAGGCCACGTAGCCCACAGAAAACAAGGCGGGTGAAAACAAGGCCATATTTAACGTGGAGTGGGTTACTCTAAAAGCAATTTTCTGTATGAGAGCCTTCGTTTAAAGGGAACGAAACACGCGGACGTGCGTTTTGACGAAACGGTATTCTGCCCCAGCCGACCGACAGTTATGAGGATCCGGGCCGACCATGAACGTCATGCTATTGCTAGCGCCCAGCCAAGATTCCAATGAAAAAGCAGTGCGGCGTGTTGACGCAGGAGAGGACCCCTGAATGACAGTGCCAATCTCGTGCTTTTTGGAGGGCTTTACACTTTTCTATTCATTCAAGTCTGATGATTTTGGGCCCCATTCAGCTCTGTCAGCGGATTTGCTTGGCCGGTCCCCCCAACAAGAACCAAACACGCCCGTCCTTTTATCAGTGCCCACTGCCCAGCCCAACGTTGCTCAGCTGGCTAAAATATGACTCAATTGGAGAAATAAAAGCTTTTAACTTAAAAAGATATGAAATACGCAACGGTGAGAACTACACCTTTAAGAGCTAAGAGCACCGCGCATCGCTAGAGCTGCATAGTAGGAGGAGTTACCAAAGTAGTCTAGAGTGTCAAGTTGCAAGAATGAAAGGGCTTCCATATATGTTCAAGCATCTCTACTCTTATCCAGTATCATATTGGAGCTTGAACATCATTCTTCGATCACCAAGAATTACGACCTTCCACCAAAGAGGGACAATATTGTAGTATGCACATTCAACAACAAGGCATTTCCGCAAAATAACTTTCCAGCATCATGTGGAATGAGCCACTTGTCTCAGGACACGTGTCAACCAAGGATTGCGATTTCAACGAACTGGAACATCTCATCTTATCACGTGGGCACAAATGCTGGGATGTCGTCTTACGTCGGCTCCTCATTTTGCACCACCAGTGGTGCTTTGTTTAACACCATGGCTAGCGTGTCTTCATTGGCCACGGCCGCAACTGCGAACATGTTCGCATCCGAAAAGTCATCCCCACGAACAAATTGGGTAGCTCATTGCTCTCCAACTGGGACAAGTAGTCATCAATTTCATGCGAGCTACCGAAAGTATGTCGAATTGTGCTAGAGATCCAAACGAAGCTCACTACTACAGGCAAAGGGACCATACTGGGAATACCATTGTATCGATGGAGAGCCATAGGGAGAATGCCACTATCAGTTCAAGCTGGTCGAACTCAATCAGGTTTGACTCCCCTTCATTGCTCGGATGGTAATCCTCCAGATCTTCAAAGCTGATGAACTTGGGGTCCTCTTCTTATGGAGTCCTTCGTTACACTTTGACTTGCCTGTGGAGGGTTTGGACCCCTCAACCGTACTTGTATCTTCCACTCAAGGATCTCTAAGAAACCGATGTTGCAAGAATGGGGAGACTGCAGTTCCATGGAAGTGAAAAAGAATTGAAAATTTTTGGCCCACTTGGGTGCGCATGCACTCCTTATTGGGTATTCGCTTGATCTCTTTCCAAAATTTCTCAAATGTTCGACTAGGTCATGGGCTTTCTTGCTTTTGCCTGGAGGAGCCATCCCATCGCTATTACTGAGATGCTCGCCATCTTATTGTAGAGCCACACAAGTCTAGGAAGAATCGAAGGCAAGGGATGTCAGTATGTGGCATGAGGTTGCTGAGGAGAAATTCCAGTGTTGTTATAGTGCTAAAGAGCCCCTCAGTTTCATTAGGGAGTGCTTTTTAATGCCCATCCATGGGCAAGCAAAGATGACTAGCCACCCTTTATTTACTGTCCACCCAAACGACATTCTCTTGATTTAGCCAAGCGACGATGCTGGTGGATGGGAGTGGTGCTCCAAGGCAGGGCCGTCACTTCAAAGAACCACAGCCTATAACCCTTCCCTAATGGGAACGGGCTCGGTGTTGAAGCTGATGAGGGTGTCATAGATAAGCATAGCACTCTTGCATGGGTGCTGAGAAGAGAAAGTGAGGATTAGGAGGTAGGCGAGCACAAAGGAAGCAAGCTAACAAAAGGGAGAGGATACAAAAGTAGGTGGTAGCAAGCACAGGATTAGCTACAATAAAAGAGCAAGCAAGAGGTGAGCGAATGAGGGTGATAGAGAGATGCTCACAAAGAGATAGGGAGCGATGGCAATTGGATGCATGTAGACCCATAATTGCTTTTGGAAACCCATGCCACATGCATTGCAATAAATGCCATCTTGGAAAAAGTGTGGACATCCGATAATGATACATCATCGTCCAACCAAATTACTTTCACACTTGTTGAGGTGAATGATGTCGCTTCTAGCTGCTGTTAGGGAAAAGAGAAAGGTGGCATGGGAACAAAATAGGGCCTAAGCCTATGGCCATTAATAGGCCCTCGTCTTGAATATCTTGATAAAAATGTGCAGTCATAAAATTTGTGATTGGTCCAATATGGTCTGGCCTATTGGAGCTTCAATTTTTCGAGGTGGAGGCCTTGCTAGGACTAGAAGAGTAATATTGCATCATTTTTTTTTGAAGATTCGGAGTTTGGCATGCTAGCGCACCAACTTATTTTAATGGTATTGAACCACAGGAAGAGATGAACCAATCTTCACTGAGGTTTTGGGGTTGTTCCATCCGATGTGCAAGAGGCTCCTCAAAGCTCAATCGCTTGGGACACTACAATATTGAGGATCGAAAACAAGATTTCCATGAGCACCATGGCCTTGATCCCATAGACCATTTTGAAGGGGGGGTGAGGCCGATGGTGACTTTATCAACAGTCCAAAAAGCCCATAGTGTGGAATATAGCTTCCGGTGGTCCTAGCCCATCCATTTGTTAGTCACCACCTTCTCCATAACTTTCTACAAGAACTTGTTGGTTGAATCTGCTTGGCCATAGGCCTAGGCATAGGAAATGGTGAATAGCTATTAGCTTGTTTATGATCATGTGTCTCTTAGTCGACTTGGACATGATGCCACTAACAAAGTGATGCAGCTTGGACATGATGATGCTAACAAAGTGGCCACCTTGGTTAGTCACAATTGCCATAAGACATCCAAACCGGGTCATGATCAACGGGTCATAATCAACTCATAGATGAATTTGGCCATAGTGGCCACCACTGAGTTATCTTTCATCACTCATGCCTCTACCCACTTTGTGCCTCCACAACTTTTTGCAGTAGTCAATGGTGACTAGAATGTACAATTCCTAGATGGAGGGGCATCTAGCTTGAACAAGTCGATGAAGACTGGACCCCATTTCTTTAATGGCTCAAGGGGGAGGACAGGGTTATGCATCATTTGATTCTCAATGTTTGGTTGATCCAACCACTAGCATGCATCACACTGCTTGGCAAAGGTGAAGGCATCGCTGAGAACTATTGGCCACCTTTAAGCTTGCTTGGAGGATCTTCCAGACAGTAGTGTTGCCAACAAAATGACCTCCGGCCAATCTTGGTGTGCTTCATGCAAAACTGTAAACTGTTCATGTAGTGGTACGTATCAATCAGTAGAGCACCTTCTTGGGGTCAAGGTGATAAAGGGATCCAAAAAGTTTGACTCCGAAGGGTGGATTGCTTGTGCTTGTCTCAGGAAAGGTGTTGACCAATGAGTAACCAATGATGCCCATTTCGACGAATCGGAAACATGGTTTGAGGATTACATATATTGTCATCAACACTTGTGATTGAAGAGACATGAAAGGTCTTCAAAATTAGGATCTATTACATTATTCGTGTGTGTGCCTTGGTTGTAGTGCTTGTGTGGAATGAAAGTTTGGAATTCTTGCCTTCAAATACACGATGCTTTTTATGCATGACCAAAAAGATGCTTTGAAGGCATGCTTCTAATTATTCATTGCATCAGTTTTAAGATCAATGATTTCAAGGTTTTTTTAAGAATGCAATTTTGAAATGATTACCTTCATATAAAAAATGCATCCTTCCAATCATGGCATTGCTTTGACGATGTGCATGCTTCCAATCCTTCAAATGCTTTCAGTCACTATATTTCTTCAAAGATTAATGCAATACTCTGAACATGCAACCACACAAGAATCTACCATTTGAACCCTTACCCTCTTTTCTTGAGCTCTCACACTCCTCTAAATCCATGTCCTAGAACCTTGCCAACTGACCTTACTTCTCAAGTGATCATGGATCAAGGGTTGTGTTATAAGTGTTGCTCAAGATAAGTGACTCTTATATTATGTGAAGTCTCCCAAGAGTTTTGCTATATAATGTTCTAAAAAATGACCCAAAAAATCAAGTCCCCCGAGCTTAGCCAAGGAAAAGTTCGCAAAAAAATGAAAAAGCTCACAATCAAAGCTCGCAAAAAATAAACACCCACCTGCAACAATCCGTCAATATCTTCTTTACCTTTCGAGTGTAGTTCAAGTTCATCCATTACCATGGCTATTGAACTGGGTTTGTGTCATCCTTGAGAATGATATGATGCTAGTAGAATTGGGGGTAGATTCCCTTCACATTTATGTAACCCCAAGCAAAGACATAAACAAAGAAACCCAATAGGCTCTAGAGGTCCAACCAAAATTTGGTAGTGGGGTCGGAAATGAAATAGCTCACTGTAGGTCAGAGTCTGTGCCAAGGTTGAGGTCGAATAAGTTGTTTTCTTTAACATGACAAGACTACTGAATCTTGTGGTCAAAGGCTTGCTCAACCTGAATAAGCCCCCTAATATCAGGATCGCGTATGCGTTCGCTTGGTGCAATCCATCAGGAGTGGGCTTGCCTTCAACACTATCTATCAGTGGCATCTTGAGAAATTCATCCTTTTCATCATCATCAAGCCCATCAATCATGTTGGCTCTCCTTCTGCAACATGTGGTCATAGGTGCATGTGAGCTGGTCTCTTTTCCTTAGTTGACATCTTGACCTTTCTCTTTCCCTTCCAAATGGTAATTTGGTCGAAGCACCAATCCATCTTAACATGCGCTTGTCGGATCCAAAGTCTTCCAAAAAATGTGTGATAGTCACCACTAATATCCTCCATTCATAGCACAACAATGGCAATTATGAATGTGTGGTCTACAATAGTAGTTGTAACTCTGTGGAGAATGCCCATTGGTTGTACATGCCATTTGCCACGAATGGAATTGCCATCCAACTAGAGAATCCCACCCTCGGACATGTCATTAGGCATGATGTTGACCCCTGAGCCACCATCAAGCAACACAACTGGAACCAACTTTCCTCTGATGGTTGTTGTTATCAGTACAACATATTAGGCATTAGCACTTTCAGGTCGTCAGGCTATAGGTCGGGTTGGGCTACACAAACTATCAAACTCTGGTTCCAGATAGACCCGTGTCACAAATCACCAAACCTATGTCTACTCTCATGACCTCCGCTAGGGTTGGTATAGTCAAGTCCATTGGATCTAGCATCTTCTTGCGTAGGTGTTTATAGAAGGTTATTACAAGATTCAAAAGTTGTGGTATGGACATGTTGATCTGCAAATCCTTTAATGCCTTGCATAGTTTGCAATCGGCATCAAAAGCTATGTCAATACCCATACCAAGGTGTACTATCACATTTGTCAGCATACTCACCCTGGGGGGGTACCTCTGTATCATCAGATAGGTACCTTTTTATATCTTGTGTACGTTTGTATTTGGGAAGAAGGTTTTGTACACTGTATCTTTAACGACTCCATTACTTTGGCACAAACTTCTTCTTGTGCCTGCAAATCAATTGATTCTTTATCCTTCTTGATGGAACACCCAATCAGCGTACAAGACCAATAGAGTCATCATCACTCTTGTCATGGCATTGATTGTGGTAGCATCATCAGTGCACCGTTCACCCAGCTCATCCATAGTGACAATATGCATGGTGTTCACATGAGGGGCAATAGGACGAGTTGCTGTTATTTGGTGCAAAGCTATTGTTTTGCTACTTGATTTCATTTGAATCATTCACAATCAATCTTACAGTGATCATGAACATTATAGTAGTAATAAATAATCTACCAAGGGGAAACATTGTTAGAGGTCCACTGCCGAGGGTGGTGGGGACAATTGTTGGCTATGAGGGTTGTGGCAGGGACTACAGAGGGAGACAAGGCAAACGAAAAGGGTTTGGATAGTAGTTCCCATAGTTTGGGGTGCTTGACATGTGTTATATTGGCATGTGTCGGTCATGTGCATGGCATTTTGGCATATAGCACACCATAAATGGTCAAGACCAACCTGTTGTTGCAACAATTTTTACTGAACAAAACATGTGCTCGGAGATGTAAATTAACACTTGTGCCATCTTTGAGGATGCAATCTTTGGCCATCAACTCCACCAAAGTCATAGTAGCGGCCTTCTTACTCAAATATCATTGATCATGGTGTTTCTTATCTTCTTTCTCCAAATTGTGGCCATCCGATGAGGACTCAGTTGAGGAGTCCATGCAACTAGACCACGACTTTCTTGAACGATGGCTCTTGTGACCCAACCTCTACTCCACACAACATGCACTATCAACTATAGTCTAAAACATGAGAGAGCTAATATCTATAGAAGCCACATTTTCTTTCAGTTTAATATGATGAATACCATAGACAAAATAGAAGTCTAATACTTCATACACTGGCCAATTTGCATTGGGAAGCTATTTAAGGAGTGTTCAAAACTTAGCCACATAGTCATCAAGCATGAGGTCCTTCTGGTCCATCCAATAAATGTTCGTGATGATGTGGACTATGGTCTTCTCCTTGTGGTATCAAGCCAAGAATGTGGCACTGAGGGCAACAAAGTCAATAAATGGGGCAACGACATACTAGGCATGTAGAGGGAGTGTCATCAATCCTAGCCTAAGAGTGAACACAGATTCATGAGAGCAACAACTTTTTCTAGAACGTGGCCATGTTCAATGCTTCAAATCTCTATGCTGCTGGGATGTTGTCTTTTCAAGCACTCTCAAACAAGATAACATGGGAATTAGCACCATCAGTAGAGCACATCTTCTTTTCCTTGCTCCTCTCATATGAGAATGAAGATGATAACATCCAAGTTACATGATAGTGTAGCATAGGAAGAAGACAAGAATAAAGGGGGTCCATGATCTCACCAATTTGATCTATGCCAAAGAGATGGGTGATGCATTATAGAAATGCGATCTTGTAAATATGAAATGAGCTAATATATACCAAGGGAGATGAAGAGGCTAATTTTGCTAGATCCTGCAATTTAACCTTAGATATAGGGGTCTATAAATATTATTAGAGATATCACATTTGTATCTTAATATCATAAAAAAATGTGATTTGAAATAGTGTCCATATAAGTTTCAAAGAAACAAAGAAGTGGTTGAAGAGTTATGGACAGTAAATTACCAAAAGGGGGTAAAAATTGTCATAAAACTAGATAGTCACACTCAAAGAGTCATAGCTCTTTCTACATACCTTTGATAAAGAATTTAATGACATTAAAAATGAACTTGAAGAGATGATTATATAAGTTTCATCAGATACACAGAGGCAATTCAAGGGCTATGGATAATTTACTAGAAGGTGGTAAAGCTATCATAGAAATAGACAGTCACACTTAGAGATTAAGAACTCTTGATATATAATCTTAATACACAAGAAATTGAGCCTTAAAGGAAGATTCTTGTTGATATAAGCTCATTGAAATCATTCCACTAAGTAGAATGTTATGATCATGATATCAAAAGGGGGTCAAACTATCTTGAAAAACACACACTCCTTACATTGATGCCACCTTGGGAAATTTCTTTCCCGATGCTCAGTCTTTATCGATAGACCAAAGACCATAGAGTTTGACTACAAGAGAAGAAACAGCTCCAATTGTGGCTCAAGAAATGGATGGACCATACATTTATGATGAGCAGCTGAATAGAAAGCACGTTGAAGACTTTGAAAGAAAATAAAGAAGAAGGAATGGAAAAAGGAGAGAGAGGTGCTAGAAAAAGGAGAGAGAGGTGCAAGAGAGAGAATAAGAAGGGAGACTCATTAATTAGTAGAGTGAGAGTCCAATCAAATACATCTCAACATTCTATAAACACAAAGGAGGAGAAGACGTTTCATACATTCAATAGGAAGCGGGAGCTCCAAGGCAGAGAAGAATCAACTAGCAAGTCATGACTCAAGAGTCTATACAAGACAACATCTACAAGAAGGATCATGAAAGAGCTTGAGGAGACAAGAGATATAGCAGCACCTGTCCTAATGGTGTAAAACTTATTGAACAAGGTAGAGGAGGAGGTTTCCTTTTATAGATACTTTGTCACCCCCTACACATAATTACACAATTTTCTTTTCTATTACGTTTCCCATCAATCACAGGAGCCCATATATCATCGTTCATGTCCTTTTTGGCTACTTTGGACATGTGTCCCATCACAAGATCATCATGACTCTTTTAAAATAAGAAAATTGAAGGGTCTTCTCACATTGTCCCATAGAGACTTCTCTTTTTAACTGTGAAGATAGTGCGAGAGAGGGAAGGAGTCTCACTTGAGGCTTTCTCACAATCACAATGGGGGAATACACACAAAGGTGGAGGCTGAAAACAGTTTTCCTCTTCTTAGT
The DNA here is from genome assembly GCF_047967505.1 of Dipteris shenzhenensis. Taxonomy (NCBI): domain Eukaryota; kingdom Viridiplantae; phylum Streptophyta; class Polypodiopsida; order Gleicheniales; family Dipteridaceae; genus Dipteris; species Dipteris shenzhenensis. Next base: position 17,096,256 of record NC_141620.1, on the reverse strand, counting down.
TGTGAAAGCCAAAAGAACTCTAGTACAAATAAATAGAAGAACCCTATATGTGGGTCTCAAAACCAAACTCAACTAACTAAGGTGGCATACTAACTGAGCCACGAACTAGTGTAGATAAGGATAGCTGTCATCCAGCTATTATTCGTGGGCGGTGTACCAACCGCATCTCTAGCTAACAAGTCGGTGACATAAATGCACAACAGTCACCCTGGCATATCGCGAGTGGAGCTCGATATCTCAACACTCCCCCTTGAGCTCAATCCCAATTCCTGCACACCAAGCAGGTCTCTGAACTTGCGTAGCTTCTCTACGCCTAATGCTTTCGTGAATATGTCAGCTACCTGATCCTCTGTGCCGACATAAACTAGATCAATAAGACCTAGTAAAACCTTCTCCCGCACATAGTGATAATGCACCTCAATGTGCTTTGTTCTGGCATGAAAGACTGGGTTCTTTGCCAAGTGTATGTTGCTCATGTTGTCACAATAAATGACAACTGGCCCATCTGTAGACTGATGCATATCATAGAGTAGCTTATGCAACCAAGCTACCTCACATGCAGCCATTGCTGCACCCCTGTACTCAGCCTCTGTGCTCGACAAGGCAACTGTAGGCTGTTTCTTGCTGCTCCAAGTGACTGCAGCACTCCCAAAAGAGAACACATACCCACTGGTAGATCGTCTATCAGAAATACTACCATCCCAATCAGCATCAGTGTATCCATGCAACTGTATCTGAACTCCAGCCTCATAAAATAGTCCATACTGTAATGTGGACTTCACATACCTGAGTATGCGTCTAGCCGCATCCAAATGCAGTTTCCTTGGAGCATACATAAACTGACTTACCAACCCAACAGCATAGCTCAAATCTGGCCTGGTAATAGTCATGTAAATCAAACTTCCTACTATGCGTCTGTACATAGTAGGGTCCTCCAGAAGCTCACCTGCATTTGTGCTCAGCTTCACATTCTGCTCCAAAGGAACTGAAATAGGCTTACAGCCTGTCATCCCATATTTGGACAGCATGTCCAATCCATACTGCCTCTGCAAGAGCTGTATCCCACTTGGTGATCTAATCACCTCAATGCCCAAGAAATAACGCAGCTCTCCCAAATCCTTCATCTCAAACTTCTGCCTCAATAGCATTTTCACATGAAGGATATCTTCATCACTACCACCTGTGATGATCAAATCATCAACATAAATGACTAGCAGCATAATCCCTTTCTCTGTTTTTCTCACATAGAGTGAGAAATCTACCTTGGAAATCTGAAAGCCAATAGTGACAAGATACTGTCCTATCTTGTCAGACCATGCTCTAGGTGCTTGCTTCAAGCCATACAAGGCTTTCTTCAACCTGCAAACAAACTCAGGATGAGTAGCATGAACATAACCTACTGGCTGCTCCATAAAGACCTCTTCTTGCAAATCACCATGCAAGAAGGCATTCTTTACATCCATCTGATGTAAAGACCATCCCTTTGATGCAGCCATAGCAATGGCTGCTCTTACGGTTGCGATCCTTGCAACCGGGCTGAAAGTTTCTTCATAATCAATGCCATATGTCTGTGCATACCCCTTGACAACTAATCTTGCCTTGTATCTATTCACAGAACCATCTGCATTGTGCTTGATCTTATAAACCCACTTACAGCATATTGTATTCTTGCCTTTAGGCAAAGGCACCAATTCCCATGTAGCATTAGCATCCAAGGCATCCATTTCTTCATCCATGGCTTTCTCCTGTTTTTCATTTCCCATGGCTTGCTCAAAAGAAGTGGGTTCTGGTTCCTGTATCACTTTGACCATATAGGCATAGTGAATGGCTGTAAATCCATCATATTTCAGCCTATCCACAGGATACCTGACCTTGGTAGACCTGCGCAAAATAGGCTCACTTCCAGGTGCTCTCAAAACATCCCTGGTCTTCCTTACTCCAGGTGTAACAACAGAAGGAATACCCAACTCATCATCAATGCTCTGTTCTGAGCCACTGGATTCACCATCCACACAAGAGTGACCTGCATTCACATCAAACATGGGCTGATCTACCTTCTCTTTTCCTTTTCGTGATACCTGCGTACCACTCTCTGCATTAACACCATATTAGAGAATTTGGGAAAATCCTGATAATTTGGGAACTTTTGAGGGGTTGTAATTATGTAACATTCAATGTTTTTCATTGATTTTTCCCATAGATTTGGTAGTCCATCCAAATCTTGCAAATGTGCATGGTTTGCATCAACATAAATAAAATGTCAAATGTTGAGGTTTCGACCAATGCATGGTATTTTTTGAGGGGTTACAATTACAATGCATTGAGTGCACTCCATTGACTTTCTCCCTGGATTTGGCCATGTATATGAAACTCACAATTGTTTGAGTTTAACGAAGCATTTTTTGCCTCTTCTCGAAAAAAGGTGGTGTTCAAGAACACCATTTTACTTTAGTTGGAGAAAAATTAAGAATGCAACACTAGTCCTTGATATTTTGTCGAGTGTGTAGAACTTGCAACCACAAAGCAATGGTCTGCAAAAAAAAAGATAAAGAAAAAAGATCAATGTCATACCTTCTAAATATTTGTCAGTATTCAATTAAATTATTGTTGTGCAAGGAAAAAAAAGTCATGCTTTTCAAGTACCTTCACTCCATTGTGGAGTCAGCATCAGAGTCGGAATCTGTTCTATGAGAAAAATTGGATAAAGCGCGCTTGCGTGCAATGGTTGGTATATTCACCTTGATGGGGAGGTTGCTGCTCTTTGAGGAAACCTTCTTTGAGAGGTTACATTTTGGAACCCATGACCATACAATAGCATCAACAGATTCCCAACGTGGAGGATCACCTTTATTGCACATCCAAACCTTGTTCCAACAATCTGCATATACCTCCTCAATTTGTGCATTGTGTCTTTTGCATATAGGTGCCCAATATTGTATGAAAACCTTCTTGAAGTTTTTAGATTTATTATCCTTCTGTACATCAGTTTGAGCAATGCCTAGCCAAATCGAGTAAATTTTTTCTGCTGGTCGGACCAAAAGAAAGTGTCCTTTTTGTACATCAACCATTGGATCAAATAATTGTTTTGGCTTTTTCCTTTGAGGTCCACAGTAATGATCATTCAACTCTTCAATTCCTTGAAACTCATCGTTTTCATTATCAACTACTTGCACACAATCAATATGTTGCGTCTTTGGCCAAAATCTCTCGTACATGCCCTCTACACTATTGTTTGGTTTATCAAGCTCATCAATCATGCTCTTCCAGTACTTCACTACTGGCTTGTAAAACTTTGTGAAAGATGCTTCTAGACCTTGCAAGTGTGCCCATTTTTCCCAAAAGCGTACATACTCCTTGATACCAACTATCACATCTAAGTGATCCTTCACATACTTGAACATGGTTACATAAGGTGGCTCTCCACTTGGTAGCATTGGATGACCATCCGGATGTCTCTTCCACAACTCAATGCCACCTTCACTTGGTTGCCAATCTAATGATCGTGGATGCACTTTATATTGCATGATAGGAACTTCATTTCGCATAAAGAACCGAAATTCGAGAGGCTTTGAGTGTCCCACTAAAGAATCTTTCCCATCGCACAGGCATCCGTCAACATAGCTCTTGAAATCAGGGACTTCCGTTACCAAAAATGGCATTGGAGAAGACTCCTCACATTGTCTAAAAGTATCCATGAGATGTGCAAATGTCAATGTTTGGCTAGTTCTTAACCTCTCTGAAAACCTGCTAAACATTGCATCAATATCCTCATGTGTATGCCCAACCATCAAGAATCCCAATTGAATTGACTTGAAAATCCCTTGAGCAACAAGTAATGATAGGTATGCAAACAAGTACCTATTCTTGTTTTCAGAACCACAATTATCCAACTGCAATAATAGGTGTTCGGGTAGTTTCTTATAAGGATTTTCTTGATGGGAACTTCCAAGTCCAAGGTCTTTGAATGTTCCACCCACTGCTCCAAGATGAAGTTATTGCTTGCCATTAGAAACATAGTGAGAATCCAATGCTTCTCTTGAGGTTAGTGCATTTAGCAGAGCATTGTCAGACCTTGGCATCCCATCATGTACGAAATCTCCAAGTGCATGGTTATCAAATCTTTCAAGATTTCTCAAACACAAAGCCAATGAACCAATTGTGAAGTTAGGATCCGACGGCCACAAGGATAAAGAAAAGTGACCATAATGTCCTTGACCATGTCCATGTGTTATCATGCCAGTCAAAGCCACTGGGAGCTGAAACGATTTGTCTATGTCCTTTGAACGATTGCGTAATCTAGGGATGGCTGTCTTCTTTTGGTCCATCTTATCATGGATAATGCACAAGTATGTCTGAGGATACATTTCAGAAAATCTGCGCCAAGTGTAGTACACATTTCTACAACTTTTTTGCTGTAACATGTGCTTTCTTCTATCTTCCATCAACTTATTACATTCATTTTGGCATTTTGTCGCTGCAAGCTGAGCCTTGATTGCACTACATAAACCACACTTAGAGAATTCACTTGTTTTTGACAAAGTTACATGCTTGAATTCAGAGTTCCATATGCGGTTGAATGTGGAAGTTGACATCTCCTTACAACCCAAACTATGCTTTAATTGCATGTTAACTTCATAGAGAATATCAACCTGCTTGTATACATCCGGTATCACCAACTGTGTTTCCCTTGATCCATCCTGAAGTGTTCTACTTTGTGTGGCATACGCTCAGAATTGTTATCCACAAAATCTTGGATTATGGCTCTACCCAGTTCTGTGTGGTCCCAACCTCTCCGCATGATTCCTTTATTACCATGTATGCACCTTCGTATACCAATTTCAAATTGCTCCCTGTATCGATAAAATGTTGTTTTTGGAATACCATGCATTTCATACCATGCTCTACAACAAACTTGAATACCATTTAATGAAAAGACATATTTGAACTGCCCATTGTCATCTTTTCGACAAGCAACCCCAAGAGTGTCATATACATAATTGGTGCAAGCCTCCAAACTTTGGCCCCAATACTCTATGCGTAATTTGGAGATCATTTGACGATCGGCAAATTGACAACAATTTTGTTTACAACAATCAATCATAGATACTTTTATGACTGCATCCCTTGTGAGTCTAGATGATGCTAATGGCATGCCATGTTTTTTAGCTTTTCTCTTTATCATGCAGTAACGCCTCTTTTTTGTGGATTTTTCCATTGGGTCCTCATCTTCCATGTGCTTTTTCCCAAAACCACTTGAAGAATTCATGGTGTCATCGATTCTTAATGAAGTTCCATCTAAAAAGGTTATTTGTGCAATGGGCCATTTTATTAAGTGGATGGTATCAATGCTTGATACATCACTGTGATACTTTTCAATTCCCACACCTAGATTACCTTCACCAAGCATCTCAAAATTTATAGGTTCAAATGGGTAGACATACAAAACAACACCCTCTGCAATGCTCTTGGTTTTCTGCTCATCCCATATTAAGACTTTCTTGTCCTTCCATGATTCTCGAATGGAAAACTCATCATATTCACATAGAGGTTCAACGTCAATGGTATCTAATGTTATATCATTCATTGGTACAATAGCTCCATTGACATTGTCCACACAACTCATTGATCGTGCTTTCCAACGAACAACACTACCCAAAGCCTCATAGACTCAGAATGCATCCATTGTAGGAAATGGAAGAAGTGCACTTTCATCCATACAAATATCGATCGCCATCGATACATTGTTTTCTCCCAAGGGCACACCTTGGCACATGTCATCATGTGATGTAGAGAATATTGTCCCAATGGCAACAATCTTTCCACTGACAAGCAAGTTGACTTTAACCAGGACTGTCAATGTGGCACCTGCATAGTACATAGCATTTGTTATAGTTCAATATTGATATCTGATGGTGTGACTTAGGATGAAAATGCTTTACAAGATTTCATTGCAAGACCAAATCTTCCTAAACCTTGGTGCTTTGAATTTTAGGCAGCAAAATTTGGCTACATGGCCAAATCTTCACAGACCATGGTGCTTTAAAAGGGAGATAGCAAGATTTGTCCACACAACCAAATCTCCCGAGATGCTGGTGCTTTCAAGAAGCCATCAAGATTTATGCACACATCCAAATCTACTTAGACCTTGGTGCTTTGAAAGAAGCCCACAAGATTTGGCCACATGGTCAAATCTCCCTAGACCCTGGTGCTTTGAAAGGAGCCAACAAGATTTGGCCACATGGCCAAATCTCCTAAGACACTAGTGCTTTGAAAGAAGCAATAAGATTTGGCCACACGGCCAAATCTGCTCAAACCTTGGTGCTTTCAAAGAAGCTAGCAAGATTTGAATGCACGGCCAAATCCTTCGAGACCTCGGTGACTTCTTTCAAAGCACTGAGAAGATTTGGTTGTGGCGTTCTTTCAAACTTGGGGAGATTTGGTCATGTGGCCAAATCTTGTAGGCTTCTTTCAAAGCACTAGGGTATGGAGAGTTTTGGCTGTGCAACCTCCTCTTGCATGCTTCTTTCAAATCGCCAGGTTCTAGGAGATTTGGCCGTGTGGCCAAATCTTTCAAAGCATTAGGGTTTGGGAAGATTTTGCCGTGCTGCCAAATGTTGCTAGCTTCTTTCAAATCACTAGGAAGATTTGGCCACATGGCCAAATCTTCTTTCAAATCACTAGGAAGATTTGGCCACATGGACAAATCTTCAAACGTTAAATTTAAAAATTGAAGATCCAGATTTTAAAATTTAAATTTTAAATTTTAAAATTCAAAATTCAAAATTTAAAATAAAAAATTCAAATTTCAAGTTTCAAGTTTCAAATTTTGAAATTCAAATGTAGAGATCCTACTTTCAAAAAAATCATACATGCTTTTCATGATTCACGCTATTACACTTTAAAATCATACTATTACTTTAAAAGCAAACTAGAAAATCTAAAACTATAAAAAAACCAAAACTTTAAAAGGCAAAGCTAAACAAACCTTTTAAACCAAGCATAAAAAGTAAACCTATGAGAAGGAATTGAATTCGTCTTCATGGGGGATCAAGTGCTAGGCTCACCTTGTTCTCTCCCTTCCTAGATCTCCAATGTGTGCCTAGGGTGGTTTGAGAGCTTTAGGACAACATCTTAGATGGGGTAGTTCTTGGAAAACACTCCTCCACCCTTGCTTAGCTAATTGCAAGCAAAAAACTTCAAAACTATATTAAAATAAGAGGTCCCGGGAGGCTCCCCATCACAGTTTTGTCCTAGCAATGTGTACTTAACCATGTAGGTTTTAAAATTCCATTACCAATTCAACTCTCCATAGATTCCACACACAATAGTTGGATTAGAAAGAGGTCTTTTTTTTTTTTTTTTTTTTTTTTTGGGGGGGGGGGGGGGGGGGGGGGTTTTGGGGGGGTGCTCTTCATGCTTTTGGAGGGATTGCTCCCTCCCCCAAAAGCATGCTTTTTGGGGGGGATTGCTTCTTTCCCCCCAAAAGCCTATTTTTGGATCGCTTCTTCCCCTTCTTTGCGCGATTTCTTGCCTTCTTCCTCCGGCGTCCTCGTTCTCCTCCTTCGCTTCCGTCCGTCCTCTCACCCGCGCCTAAGGCCTCCTACGCTGTTGCAGTTTCGGCGCCCATCTCTTCCTCCGCTATGCTCTAAGGCCTCCTATGCTGCTACTGTTTCGGCGCCCATCTCTTCCTCCATTGTGCTCTAAGGCCTCCTACGCTGCTGCTGTTTCAGCGCCCATCTCTTCCTCCGCTGTGCTCTAAGGCCTCCTACGCTGCTGTAGTTTCGGTGCCCTCCTCGCCATCTCTTCCTCTGCTGTGCTCTTTCCCTCTACCGTCCTTGTCCTCAGTTTTGGTTGCGCTCTTTCCCTCTACCATCCTCGTCCTCAGTTTCGGCTGCCTGCACTACCACAGTTTCCTCTACCATCCTCGTCCTCAGTTTCGGCTGCCTGCACTACCACAGTCTGAAGCTTCTCCTTTTTCGAGTTAATCTTATGAAACCCCCTCTTCACAAAATCCCCTTTGGACAAAATCCCCTCAGCTCCTACGATTGCTTGAAATCCAAAGAGCAGAAGCTCACAAACAACAATGGCTACTCAATCATCCAAGTAAGAAAACGAAAGAAATCGAAAGTGTACCTAATTCATGCATGTTCTCCACTTTCTCCATTTTGGAACACCACGATTTGAAAGAAAGAGTCTTGTAAAAGTAGGAATCTCGAAGTGTGATTTGAAAGTAGGGTCTTTAGTATATGATTTGACTTTCATATCTTCAAATTTGAAATTTGAATTCTGTATCTAAGATTTTGAATTTTGAATTTTGAATTTTAAATTTTGAATTTTAAATTTTGAATCTAAGATTTTGAAATTTTTAGATTTGAAATTTGAATCTTAGGATTTGAATTTTAAATTTTAAATGGGGAGATTTGGCCATGCGGCCAAATCTTCTGGCTTCTTTCAAAACATACAACATTTGGCCATACAGCCAAATCTCCCTAGATCATTGTGATTTCAAAGAAGCTATAAAGATTTGGCATCACAACTAAATCTTCCTAAACCTTGCTGCTTTGAAAAGATTTGGCCACACAACCAAATCTTCCTCGATACTCGTGATTAGAAAGAAGATAGCAAGATTTGGCCGCATGGCCAAATCTCCCTCGACCCTCATGATTAGAAGAAGCTAGCAAGATTTGGCCGCGTGGCCAAATCTCCTTAGAGCCAGGTGATTTAAAAGAAGCTAGAAAGATTTGGCATCACAATCAAATCTCCCCAAATCCTGTTGCTTTGAAAAGATTTGGCCGCACGGCCAAATCTCCCTAGACCCTTGTGATTAGAAAGAAGCTAGCAAGATTTGGCCGCATAGTCAAATTTTCCTAAACCCTCGTGATTTATAAAAAGCTAGAAAGATTTCGCATCGTAGCCAAATCTCCCCAAACCTAGTGCTTTGAAAAGATTTGGCTGCACCGCCAAATCTCCATAGACCCTTATGATTACAAAGAAGCTAGCATGATTTGACCACACACAAATCTCCCCAAACCCTGGTGCTTTGAAAAGCTTTGGTAGTATGGCCAAATCTCCATAGACCCTCGTGATTAGAAAGAAGCTAGCAAGATTTGGCCACACAGCCAAATCTCCCTAAACCTGGTGCTTTGAAAAGATTTGGCCGCACGGCCAAATCTCCATAGAGCCTTGTGATTAGAAAGAAGCTACCAAGATTTGACTGCACACAAATCTCCCCAAACCCTCGTGCTTTGAAAAGATTTAGCCGCACGGCCAAATCTCCATAGACCCTCGTGATCAGAAAGAAGCTAGCAAGATTTGGCCACACGGCCAAATCTCCCTAAACCTAGTGCTTTGAAAAGATTTGGCTACACATCCAAATCTCCATAGACCCTTGTGATTAGAAAGAAGCTACCAAGATTTGACTGCACACAAATCTCCCCAAACCCTCGTGCTTCGAAAAGATTTAGCTGCACGGCCAAATCTCCATAGACCCTCGTGATTAGAAAGAAGTTAGCAAGATTTGGCCGCACGGCCAAATCTCCCTAAACCCAAGTGATTTAAAAGAAGCTAGAAAGATTTGACTGATTTGAAAGAAGCTAGCAAGATTTGGTTGCACAGCCAAATCTCTCCAGACCCTAGTGCTTTGAAAGAAGCCCACAAGATCTGGCCACAAGGCCAAATCTCCCCAAACTTTGGTGCTTTGAAAGAAGCCCATATGATTTGGCCACACATCCAAACCTCCCCTTCCAGTGCTTTAAAAGAAGCCCATAAGATTTGGCCGCATGGCCAAATCTCCCTAGTGCGGCCAAATCTCCCTAGAATCTAGTACTTTCTCAAATCTACTACTATGTCTAGTGTCAATTCTAGATTCTATTTCAGATATGTTTATCGATAATGTGTTTTGTCTAACATTAAAGATTATAAAGATGATAGTTTGTATATTGCTTGGGTCTTTTACAGGAAAGACACAAATGTGAAGAAGGTTGAGAAAGTTGTAAGTGGATTTGCAGAAAAAAGCATACCTTGGTACTTTGACATATATAGTATTGAGGGAGCACAGTTGACATGAGTTCACTTATTTGTTTTGTTACCTAATAAAAGTGCATACACTTGTGTTGGATCGGTACATCAAATCACTGAAGATGTGGTTGGAAAAGAGGGAGATATTGGATTGTTGATCATTATAAATCAAAATAAGAAGTTTCTCTTGGATCCCAGTGATTATGAAGAATCTCATATGAAGTCTGATGTAGATGACAACATGCACTCAAGACGCTGGATAAGTGTTGAATCAATTGATGGAAATGAAATTCACACAGTGACAACAATCATTGAATCATATCGAAAAGTTTCAGCAACATTAAAGAAGCGTAAGAGTGGGGAAGATAGTGGGGAAGGAACAAAGAAAGGTAAATCGACTATGGTTCAAGCACCAGGTGGTAGCAGAGAAGGGGCAAAGAAAGGAAAGCTAACTATAGTTGATGTACCACAAGAAGGAACACCTCCAGAGGGTATGCTAGCAGTTGTGGAAAGAAGCAGTGGTAGTGAATTGGAGCCAAGTGGAAAGGTCATAGGAAAAAAAGGGCAAAAGAAACCATCAGGCTTGGTGGAATATGAAAAATACTACCCATTCGGGTTGCATGCAATATTTTCAATTCCAGTTGCAAGATGTCAAAAAGCTCCTCCAAGCTATGTATATAGAGGGTTGAACAAAGAGCATGTGGAGAAGCTTGCTGCAGACTTCGGTTATAACTCTAGGCCTCCTGCTACTGTAGCGGATTTAATGCCTTTCAATCCTGAAACAAAGCAGCCCCTGGAAAGGGTAGATAAAAAGGATTTAACCAAGTGCCACTACTGGATACTATCTGGACAACATTCAATATATGCTGCTAAAATATTCACATCTAATGATGATAACAGCACGGCCCAAAGAAAGAACTACTACCGCACCCACCAGGCGAGGATTGTAGTGAATTGTTCCGCACGCTTTTGTGTGGAGATATCAAAGATGGCAAACCTGGAGTCTCAAAATATCTTGAGACAATCTCCATACATTGATATACTTAAGCAGGTGAGGGGACAATGGATTCTCTTTAACAGACCCAAGAAAGCACAACAAGGGCTTGCAAAAGGACATCCAGATCGTGAGAATTGGGATGTAAGTACAGATTTTAATTATGAATCATTTTTTACAAGTCGGTTTTCTTAATTATTGCATTCTAATGGATGCATATATTTTGTAGGCTTTCATTGACACTGGCAAGGTAACATTGGGCAATAGCTTTGCCACGAAGGATGTACATATGATAATCACAAGCGATGCCATTTATGATGGTTGGATCTCCATCCTTGAGGATTACATTGTAGGCAAATATTCACAAGATGGAAAATGCCGTAGGCAACCCACAATCTCAATGTTTAGATGCTTGCATGGATTGAGTGATGATCAAATTGTTCAAATTCAAAATGACATTAAGGAAGGTAGAGTAGTCATAGCTAAAACAAAGACTGATGCCATGATTCTTGATATTGAAGGATGAGCTATGCAAATCAAGAGAGATGCTGCACTACAAGAAGAACTTTATATGTTTATATCGGCAGAACGGCCTTCTTTAATGTTGAAAAATTGGGATGAGTGCAGATTACATTTTAAAATTACTCCAGAATTGTATCATCGGATTCGTGGTTGCTCTGACTCATGGTTAAAAGTGAAGCTTCAATAGGGCAAGGAAACTCCACCATTGCCTGATGCTGCAAAGGGGTATCTGAGGTGGATTATGGGACAAAGTGAAGGTGCAAGTCATGGACCGAATTCCACCTGGCCTTGGAGGTTCTACACAGTCGGTTCAAACATGGAGGGAATGGAATTTATACATAATGTGTACCAAGAGCCAATGGCAATAGGGGTTGCCTTTTTGGATGTAATGTATGGACCAAGCAGAAGTAGAAATTGGAATGAGGATCGCTTTGAGTGTTTGTTGAAAAGCTTGATGACAATTGCTTCTCCCCGAGTGCAATTCCTTCTTGTGGTGTTCTTGACCATGGATCATGTATCATGTTTGAAGAATGCATTAAATAAGACATGCGGGCAATATAAAATACACTTCGGTTGCCTTAATTTTGAAACTACAGATATATTTGTCACTGGATCTATGGATGGCTTAATTGCCTGTGTACTGGTAAGCAAGGAAAAGCATTTCAACGATATTGAGCGCTATACCAATGCACAATGTAAGCCATCAATATATGTTGCAGATGAAAAATATGAAAAATCAAGTGGTGCAGAAGAATCAGGTGATGAGGATGATGATGACGAGGAGGATGATGATGAATTTGACATTGAATTATCCTTGAAAAGAAAACGTTCAAGTATCATGAAAGACATGATCATGGGTTTCTGTCGAGAAGATGAGTATGTACTGGGGACTTGTTCTCTGAGGGGCTTGCTGCAATAGAGTCTCTTTCTTGTAAGAGGCGTGTTGTTTCAGTTGTTGAGACTTATGAGGAGTTGGCAAAGGTTGAAAGTATATGTTGCACGTATGCTTACAGTAATCATGAAATTTGACAATGGGCTGGCTTGCAAGGACCAATATTGGCAATAGAGGGGGTACCAAAAGAAGATGATACAATTGAAGGTGGAGGTGATAAAGAAATTGATACCATACCAGGACAAAAAGAGCTTCAACCCTTCAATGAAGAGCAGCGTGAGCATTTACAAAAACATGCTTCAAAGTTTTGGGAAACAGAAGAGGAAGAAACAGGTCCTTGAAATTGTCCTTTTATATGGTGTTCGTGTTTTCCATATGTTATCTTGCTATATTATCCATATGATGTATTAATTTTGTTCCAAAGATCTTTTAATATTACTTGGAAATTCATTCTATCTCATTGCCATAATTCAAACATTCATATGTATTCTTGAATATGTTTAATTTTCTATATTTCATGAAAAGATGTGTTTGCATGTTGTAATACCTTTGGAGTGTGATACACATCCAAATTTATTTATGAGTTCATAAATGTTAAAGAGTGTGTTGAGTCTTGATCATGATGAATGAATTAGTGTAAATTGTTGTTTCTATCCTTATTCACTTCATATGAATGCTCAAATATGTTTTGGCCGCTTGGCCAAATCTTTTCTTAGTGGGAACACTCGGGCAATGCTAGATAATGTTGGACTCCACTCTATCTATTATGCAAAGGTTTTTGGCATTGTAAGGATATGTAGTTTTGGGGATTAAAATAACTTGAAAGGGTATAGATTCAACAACTTTAGGGGGTATACTAAGCATATGAACATGAATGCTTTCTTTTTTTTAGTATTCCAATTTTGTTTTGAAAAAGAAAAACATGAATGCTTTCACACAAACAAATTGCATTGAGAGCACACAACCTAAAGTTTGACAATTTGGTTTTCCATCTCAATATTCAGTTTGTTTCTACTTATGAATTTCATTTCCTTGTTTATCAACAGATATTGGCCATCTCAATTTCACATCACTAGAAGCATTGCCTGTACATGTGACACCTGATCCAATGATTCATTGTGTGCCTAATTTGAACATTAGCATGCAAGTTCCAAGCTCAACATGGTTGATTGAAAATGTTGAGGATGCAATGTCTGCAGTTATTGTTCCATTGACAAATGTGAATGCAAGCTTAGAAGGTAAAGGAGAAGATGCAATGTCATTGTATGAAGCCAAGGTGCAGGAAGAAATCTTAAAAGGTAAAGGAGAAGACATAATGTCACCCTCAGAAATAATGTCAAAAGAGGTGATAACAAAAATAAGACTAGCGGTGATAATAGATTTGAAAGGGTTATTGCTTGAGCGTTGTTTTTCAAAGTCAAATAAACATATGAGCTTGCACAATGGGAAGCATTGGCTTGTTCTCCGTCCTGGGTGTTTAGAGTTTCTACAATGGTTGCTCGATCACTATCATGTTGGCATTTGGTCCACTGCAGGAGAAAAGGGCATGGTGCAACACATGCTAGACACTTTGGAGCATCATGTTAACAGAAAGTTACATTTCTTCATGGTTTGGGGTGCAATGGCATGCCACAAGCATACAAAGAGTAGAATCATTCGACCAGACAGGATGAATGTGGAAGCGGAGTTTAAACCAGTAATGAGAGTGTGGTGTTGTTTTAAAGAGGAATGCAAACCAGCAAGAACAGTGTTCATTGATGTTTTGCCTTACACGGGTTGTGTTAATCCAGCAGAAAATTGCATTTTCCCTACAAAATTTGATATAGATTGTGGTGATTCTATTTTGCTTCATGAGTTATTACCGTACCTACAGATGCTAGATGATGCAGTAGATGTGCGCAGTGCCATCTCTTCTAACAGATTTGGTCAAGCTCCGATTGTCGAAGGGCATGATATTATGTTCTATTATTTTCAACCAATGATCCTTGAATTCAAAGAAAAAAACAAAGAAGTTCTCGAAAGGATGAATGTCGAATCTCATATGTCTACTCGTAGTTCAAAAAAAGACACAGAGAAAGGTATTACTTCACCTATAACCAAAACTAGAGTGACAGGGACTTGTCCTACTACAAGAAGTATGGTGCATGCTCAACATGTTACATTGAATGAAGAGGAAGAATGCATGCTAGGAAAAATTGCCAAAATGGGGCCATTGAAAGATAGTGAGGCAAAACGCTTTGCTATGGTTCTTGGATGCAAGGAAAGGGGAATCACTGCTGATGCTGCAAGGGCATTCTTAGCCAACTTGATTCAATTTTATTGCATAGACAACCCTTAGGGAATGTGAGTGATCTTGTTAATTAGAGTTGTAGACACAAATGCTCAACTAAAACATTTGTACCTACATTCTGATTTATATTTGGACACTATTTGGTTAGATTTGATTAGCAAAACATTATGTTTCAATTTGTTTTATGAAAGAATTAATAGACATTGAGTCAGTACCTTGTCCAAAAAATGCTATGTGCTTTGTGATGTGAGTTTGTATTCCTCCACTAAAAGAATGATTCTTTGATTTTAAACATATGATAGGTGTGACAGATTGTCCTGAAAAGTTGAAGAGCTATCTTATTACAAATTTTGATCCTGCATCCAATGGCTTATGGAAACATAAATTGCCCATACCCATTGAGCGCGTGTTCGAAATGGATGGCATCCATTATGAAGTAAAGAAATCAACAATACCTGGGGCAGGATATGGTCTTTTTGTACATACGAGCATCAAGAAAAAACAAGATTTGATGGTATATAATGGTCCAAAGTATGATTATGATACTTGGAGATCTCTCCTCAAGTTTTTCCCAAGGATGAAGACTTATGGAATGTTTGAAGATCCATTCATTGAGCCATTAACAGATGTGAAATGTATTGTGGGAGATGTATTGTATGGAAACATTGCTGGATATATAAATAGCTCAATGTATTATAAAGAAAGAACAAATGTTATATTTGTATACATCCCTAAACTACCACCTTGGGCTCAAAAGTCACAAGGAAATTTGAGTGTCCATGGCTACATTACTGTGCAAACCATAAAGGATATCTCCTTTGGAGATGAGCTACTTTGTGAGTATGAATACTAGTATGGAATTGTTAATGATTATGTTAAATGATGTGGTGCAAAATTGGCTAATGTGTCAATGGTTTTGATTATAGCTCTATTGTGATGGAGAGTTTCATGAGCTCTATTGTGATGGAACGGTGTTTTTGAACACCACATTTATATGATGGATGTCAAAGCTCTACCATAATCCTATTGCATATGTCAATACTGCAATTTATCAACATAGAAACATATGCATTTGACATTAATTTGATACATCTTATATACCAAATAAAAATTAACAGTTGTTGCAAGTTTAATTTTGTTTTTGAAGACCACAGTTATATGATGGATGTCAAAGATCTATAACAATCCTATTGCATATATCAATATGCATATATCAATACTGCAATTTAATTTACTCCATTGAATCTTCCTAACGCAACATCTATAAATTGGCTTTTGTTTGTGGTTTTGATGCATACAAACAACAAAAATCTTTCTTTCACTAGCAAATCAACAAATTTTTTGGCCATGGAGCCATGTTCACATCTATTAAGGCCTTTTGCCATAGCAACATATGGAAGATTTTTGCTTGGGTTTAATTGGGAAAGTATTGTGCATGGTCCTCAATGGAGCTAATGTTTCAATAAAAAACATCAAATTTTACTTTTGAAGTGACTATATTTTATTTCGTGGGAATTGGGATTTTCCCAAATTCTCTAATATAGTGTTCATTGCTTTGAGGGGATTCTCCTGATCTCAATCTACCTGTCCATGGCGAAGCATGTGAACCACTGGTAGAGGACACTCCAGGTCCACTGATATTTTGTGATTGCTGCTGTGCATTCTGTGCAGCATTACCATTTTGTGCATCCACATCAATCATCACATTTACTGGTTTATACCAGCTGCTCATCTCATCAAAAACAACATCTCTGCTACTGTGAACTTACGTGTAGAAGGGTTATAGCATCTATACCCTTTCTGCTGCAGAGAATAACCAATAAAGATGCACTTCTCAGCTTTTGGATCCAACTTGGACCTCAACTCATCTGGCACATGGACATAGGCATTTCTGTCATCACCCTGCCTGCTAGAAGATGCATAATTGCCTTGCTGCAATTTTCCATTCATAATGTCATTCTGCTTTTTGTAGCAGTCCTTAGCCATATGACCCATTTTGCCACAATAGTAGCATTCAACATTGCTGTTTGCATTTTGGCTTCTCTGCCATCCACCACGGCATCTTTGGCTCCCCCTGCCTCTAGAGTTATCATGTCCTCCTGCATAGGACTGGTTTTCTTGCGTTTGCTGCATATTCTGATTTCTACCACGGCCTATAGATCGGCCTCCTCTACCTCTGCCTCTACCTCTGCCAGCATTTGAGTAGAAAGACAGTTTCTTTTGAAGTTCTTGCTGAAGAAGATGCACCACCATTTCTCTGCTCTTCAGAAATTAGAAGAGCAATCAGCTCCTCAAAATCAGGAAATTTTTCACGGATGGCAATGGATGTCCAGAACTGTGCATAATCCTTTCCTAGACCATTCAAGGTCACAAAAACCAAATCATCATCATCCACTGGCGACCCAATGGAAGCAAGTGCATCTGCAATTTTCTTCACTTTCATGTGGTAGTCATTTATGCGCAAATTTTCTCTCTGCACATTGTGCAACTCCTGTTTGAGTTGCATTTTCCTGGCTTGCGTATTTGTGCTATACATTTTTGCCAAAGTATCCCATGCCTCCTTTGGCGTATTTGCATCCTGAATATGCACAATCATGGAGTCCGAAATACTGATAGACAACTAGTACATAACTTTCCTGGCTCTCTCATGCCATCCTTTGAATGCTTGCATTTCCTGTTGACTGGGAACATTAGGAAGAATAGGTTCTTCTTCATTTCCTGTAATGAACTCCCAATAGCCTTTTCCCATCAAGAAATTCGTCATTCTAAACTTCCATGCCTGGAAGTTGTTCTTGTCAAGCTTTTCAGTGACAATCTGTGAAAGAGAATCATATGCCATTACAGAACACTGCAAAATATTTTGTCACTGCAAAAAACACAGCTTTTGCCTCACACGGGCAGAACTGCAAAACTGACGAAAGTGGTATTTCACCACACAGTCACTTCCTAGTGACGATTTTGCATCAACAGGCAACAAGCATGAATCTGCAACTCCCAATATCTCTGCACAAAGGCATACAATGCAATTTCTGCAGCACCTTTCCACCGACCAGCCGCGCAGTGGTCGCACAGCAAAAACAGGGCCATTTTTTGAGTGCCTGCGAAGAACTTCCGCCTTCAAAATGGGCCCCGAAACGGCCTCAAAATCGGGAAGGGCGTCTCAATCTGAAACAGTGCACTCCTGCACTTCTGGCTGTGCTACTTGCAGAGATTTGCTCCCAAACTCGAAATAGGAAAGAAACACTGGTCCTCTTACCAGGACACCACGAACTTGGCTTGCTTTCTTGAGCTCCTTACCACGAACAAGGCTCTGATACCATGTGAAGATAGTGGGAGAGAGGGAATGAGTCTCACTTGAGGCTTTCTCACAATCACAATGGGGGAATACACACAAAGGTGGAGGCTGAAAACAGTTTTCCTCTTCTTAGTTGTGAAAGCCAAAAGAACTCTAGTACAAAGAAATAGAAGAACCCTATATGTGGGTCTCAAAACCAAACTCAACTAACTAAGGTGGCATACTAACTGAGCCACGAACTAGTGTAGATAAGGATAGCTGTCATCCAGCTATTATTCGTGGGCGGTGTACCAACCGCATCTCTAGCTAACAAGTCGGTGACATAAATGCACAACAGTCACCCTGGCATATCGCGAGTGGAGCTCGATATCTCAACATTAACATGTTCACATCCTCCATATTCCACATAGGAATTCTAAAAGGATTTCTCTTTATTCCATGCTCCTCTACATGCCTTGCACATGCCTAGAATGTGACTTGTCTTATATTATTGAACACAAGTGAGCATGATATCCACTTTAGAATCTTTACATGACTCTCAACTTCCTATCTTCTAAAACCACCTTTATATCTCATGTACACATATAAATCTCATCTTGGCATACCAAGGTATTCATACACATGGTATTTACAATGATCCCTTCCACTAAGTCATATTTATATATATATATATATATATATATAGTAATACTCACTAGTCTATTTCTTGATCCTCACACTCTTTTCAAACATCATAAAAGAAATACCAATACCAAATAAAAGATATAAAATTTTTGTGTCTCATATTTCCCCACCCAACATATCTTCTCTTATGATAGAGAGGGTCTTCTCTCCCTCAAGGTGCTTGAGCATAGAAGAATTGAAGGCAATACTGATGGGTATAAAACTTGGCATTGCATCATTCTTATGTAGCTTCTAGGTTTTGTAGAGACTATAATTGACATTCATCCAAGTCTTCTAATTGTACCGAGTATTGAGCATAAGCATTTTCCTATCCTTTTATCCTTGCAACCATAGTGCCAAGACTATGTATTTCCAAATCAATGCAAAAAAAGGCTTCTATCCCATATATTAATATCTTGCTTGTGGTCCTATAAGCCCACAAAACTTCTACCAAATTATTATTCCAAAGTGTTTTGTTGGTGTCTACAAAATTTCCAAGTGAAGTTCACAACAACCCATTTTTTTCTCAACCAAGCCATCACAATTGGCAATAGTATGGTGTGGGAATGCTATGATTTATATTTAGCTTATGCACCACTTTTTGACATTCAAGTGATATTTGACTTGAGGGAGGATTACATGCTAGCAATTATTTCCCAAGCCTGCCATAT
The DNA here is from genome assembly GCF_047967505.1 of Dipteris shenzhenensis. Lineage (NCBI taxonomy): Eukaryota > Viridiplantae > Streptophyta > Polypodiopsida > Gleicheniales > Dipteridaceae > Dipteris > Dipteris shenzhenensis. The sequence goes on along the minus strand of NC_141620.1, from coordinate 17,076,912 downwards.
GAATTCTGAGATTATTAGGGAGGATGACCCTTTCCACGGCATGGAAGATAACTTCAACTCATAGGAATGTCTATCCATGTTCTTTCAAGAAGCTAAAAAATGTATGGAAGACTATGACATGGATGATGAGACATTCATGAAGATTCAAAGAGACTTTAGGTTTGACAAGATCAAAAAATGGGAGGAGAAAAAAAGAATACCAGAAGATATCATAGAGAGAAGCATCTTCCTTGGAAGGACAAGGATCTAGAGGCAGATAAGTATATGAAGGTGAGTAATCTTTCCTTTAGGTAACTCTCCTCTCATTTTTTATTTGATTAACTCATTTTCATTTGAGTGAACTTGTCTTTTGATACCTTTTCTCTCATGTTTGCCTTTAATCGAAGTATCGTTTTGATTTGGTTGGTGTAGTTGTATGTTGAATATGATTCCTTCCTTGGGAGGTCTGGTGGGAGTAGGGAGAAAGGTATTGGACAATTGCCAATCTCTCACACTATATCAAGATGCTCTCTCAATGCTCTCTTATGCAAAAATATTAATTTATCTCACTGACATTCAAGCAAGGATGGTGAGATAGCTGTTTGGTTCTTCAAAGCTTTGTCAAAGTTTTTGGGAGGTGATCAAATCACCCAATAGAAGGACAAGATCATTCTTGTCAAAAAATGTCTGCTTACAATATTTTTTGGTTTCTATCCTTGCAAGATCTAGCTAGGGTAGGTTATTATCTTTCTTACATTGCCTATGCCCTTGCAAGTGGCATTACGAGCCCTCTCAACTTAGATGTTCATGTAAAACACAATCTTCTCTGGTTTAGAGAGCCAGTTTAGCGCATGAAGCCAAAAAATTTGATGACGACAATCCAGTTCACTAGCAGGAGAGAAAGTAGGTGAAAGATTAAAAGTTTTCAAATTCTTGCAAAGTGTATCTTACTGATTTTGAATCATATTGCATCAATGAAAGTAGTTGTATTGAATTTCAAACCATTGCATCATATCGCCACTAATTTACTCTAGAAACTTAAGTGTACATGTATTGAATTTGCAAATTTTCATAATATAGCCACTGCTTTGCTCTACTAATTTGTACCTTGTACATTTTGTTACAAAATTTCTAAGCTCCATATGTCCACATGTGGTTTACAAAAGTCTTTAAATGTCTCCATTCTACATGTCTTTGTGTAGCTATTGAGTTATCCAAGATTTGCCTTCTTTCTTTTTGGGCTGTCTTGAATGCTAGTTTAACTTGTGATGTCGTCACTTTTTTCTTACAAGCATACATCAATAGTGATGTTGCCACTATTTTAACTTGTGATGTCGCCACTTTTTTCTTACAAGCATACATCAATAGAACCACTAGAAAACTTCTTTGAGGCTTCTTTGCTCCTCCAAAATGTTTTGTAGGTCAGAAAAATGCATTTCGTGTTGTGTAATGAGACTTCTCCATTCCTTGAGTGGACCAAATTGTACGAAATCCATATTTATTAACAAAACATGGAAGGTGGTTGTAGATAATATGCTGCATTTACAATAAACAAGAAGTCACGTGTTGTTAACCTAAGTAGAAAATTTTGAATTTGTGATTCAAAAAAATCAGTTTAAAAAGTAGTGACACGTCACGTTTTTTAGATAAATCGCCACATCATACCCACATATTCGTACGAATAAGTATTCATACGAATAAAGTATTAGTACGAATAAGCTTGTATTAGTATGAATATGTTACTGCGTTTCTGCATATAAGCTCACTGTTTACCAATGTCTCTTATCTCATGCTTGGTTCCCCTATCAAGCATAAGAGATTAAAGAAGAAAGGTCCTCAAGGTTGTGAAAGAAATCTAAAAGGTCCGAAATAAGACATATTTTTTGTTAGGGAAATTTAGGATCTCATTTTGAGTTCCTGAGATCTCTTGTGAGGTTTTTGGTTTTGGTCTTTATTCTTTTGTTTGTGGGAGTTCTAGGTTCTCTTTATTGAGTTCCTTCGATCTTGTGATAAAAATATTTTAGATATTTATTTGTCTAAAATTTGTTTGTGGGAGTTCTATTAAATTACACGACACAGTGGAACAAAAACTGAACAAAGAATAGAGAGTAAACAGCAAACTGGAGATGAACAAAATTTTCCTTCAATATTGATGTAGTACAAATGATGGCTCCGTCCACCCATGTGCTCCCACAATGGAGCTTAGATGGTGATCTAGATAGATACTAGGTGAAGAATTACTAGCTAGAAGATCTAATCTGATATGAACTAATCTGATGCAATGGACTGGGGAGGTCGCCTCTTTATAGTTGGATCAACGTAGTCAGTGGAATCGACCAGTCAACCTAGTCGGTGAAGCTAACCAGTCAACCTAGTCGGTGGAATCGACTAGTCATCCATGGAATATTCAGGGAATATTTCCTATACCGTTGCCTCGGGGGCTCTTGCCCCCAAACCCCCACTAGAGGGGCCATTTGCCCCCTTGGGACCTCCTAACTAGGGGCTAGCTAGCCCCCAGGGCCCAGCAAGAATAAGGGGCTCCCACACAATCACCTTTCTACCATCAACGGTCTCATTGATAGACCTCATCTTGACATGCAAGTTACGATCCAAGTCAGGATTCATCCATTGTCCCGAGCTCACACATGGCTTCTCCTCATATGGGGGCCTTACAACTTGAGCACCTTAGACCACTGGTGTTTACTAAGAGGGTGGGGCATTGAGCATATCTAACAAGTTTTAGGATCTCCTTGTTGAGTTCCTTAAATCTCTTATGAGATAAATTTATTTGTGGGAGTTTGAGGATCTACTTGTTGAGTTCCTTAGATCTCTTGTGAGAAATGTGCTTGTTTTTGTGTCTATGAAATTTGTTTGTGGGAGTTCTAGGATCTCCTTGTGGAGTTTCTTAGATCTCATGTGGATAGATTTTTGTACGTGCGAGTTCTAGGATCTCCTTGGTGAGTTCCTTAGATCTCTTGTGAGAAATGGGCTTGTTTTTTTGTCTTTGAAATTATGAAATTTGTTTGTGGGAGTTCTAGGAGTTCCTTGGATCTCTTGTGAGAATTTTTGTACGTGGGAGTTCTAGGATCTGCTTGTTGAGTTCCTTAGATCTCTTGTGAGAAATGGGCTTCTTTTTGTGTCTATGAAATTTTTTTGTGGGAGTTCTAGGATCTCCTTGTTGAGTTCCTTAGATCTCTTGTGAGGATTTTTGTACATGGGAGTTCTAGGATCCCCTTGTTGAGTTCCTTAGATCTCTTCTGAGAAATGGGCTTGATTTCATGTTTATGAAATTATGAAATTTGTTTGTGGGAGTTCTAGGATTTCCTTGTTGAGTTCCTTAGATCTCTTGTGAGAATTTTTGTATGTAGGAGTTCTAGGAAAGTTCCTTAGATCTCTTGTGAGAAATATGATTTTATTTTGTGTTTGTATTCTCACACTTTCTTTGAATGAATATTTAATATTCTTTCAATAGAAAGTGAAACTCTTCTAATAACTTTTAAAACTTTCAATTCATACAGTTTAAAACTCTTTGTATTCTTACACTTTCTTTTGAATGAATATAGAATATTCTTTCAATAGAATGTGAATGAATAATTTTCCATTTGAGTGTATTATTTCAATAGAAATGAATCAATGTCTTAATTTTTATTACTTATTCTTACAGTTTCTTTTAAATGAATATTTTATGTTCTTTTAATAGAGCGTGATTGGATGAAAATTAATATACTGCATGCTTGAACATGTTTTTTAAAGGATATGTGTTGTTTTTCATAAAATGTGTATTGCAGTATGTTTCTATTGTATACTCAAATTAGTTTTTTTGCAATGTTTTTGGAAACTTCAAAAGCATGGTGCACAGCAAGATTTGGTCATACGTGACAGAGATACGAAAAGTACATGCCTCGGTTTCTTTCTTGCAGTGTAAATATTATGTAAATATTATGGACAGAAGTTCACAAGTAGTTCTACTCGCATCAAGCAACATTTTCTCGGAATAGGCAATGACGTTAGAGCTTGCACATGTACTTCATCTAATGTTCTTCCGTTATGCAAATCATATTTAGAGAAAGTGAAGAAAGTGGTTAATCCGACCCTAATAAGAAATTGTTCAAATCAACAAGATGTGAGCGTTGAGGTTGATGAGACAGTTGAAGGAGAAGCACCAATAAATGTGAGGAGTGTATCCATACATGAAGGTGATATACATATGCTAGCAAGCGGGTCACAGGTGAGTTTTGATGCAACTAATGCTTGTCAGAGGTAAAGAATAGAAAACAGGGAGAATAATCTTCTATGGAGGATGGATTTCTTTGACAACAAGTGCATGAAGAGAACTTAATATGGAGAGAAGCATTTGTTAAAAATGGTATACCATTCAATGTCATGAGAGATGACACATTTCGTAATGCCTTGAAATCATGTGCTAGACCAAGATTTATTTTGCTAGATCATAATAAAATGTGTAGAATCATCTTGATAGAGTCAAACAAACTGTGGAGGATTGCTTTAAAAAAAAGATATTGGATTTTATTCCTACATATGGGTGCACTCTTGCTTTTGATGGATGGACCAGCAAGCAGGCCAGACCCTCGATAAATGTAATGTGCATTACTCCCAAGGGAACTATGCTTTTGGAGAGTATTGATGCATCCCTAAAAGAAAAAAGTTCAGCATATATTGTAAAAATATACGAAAGAGCAATTCATAAAGTTGGTGGTAGTGAGAATGTTACTGCATTAGTAATAGATAATGCATCAAATTACATGACCACAGGTGAGATGATCATGAAAAAGTATCCCACTCTGACATGGGTGCCATGTGACACTCATACTCTCAACTTATTGTTGAAGGATACTGGACAATTGCCATTTTGAGCGCTCTGTGAAGCAAGTTAAGCAATTTTGTCAAACTAGATTTGCCACTTCTTTTCTAGTTCTTGCTGGATTGTTGGAAGTGCATCAAGCTTTAGTCGAGACTATTGCTGATAGAGACAATGGGTGAATTGGCTTGAGAAAAAGACGTAGTATGTAATACCATGCTCTAAATGTGTGCATCTTGTACAATCATCTCTATTCTAAAAAAATATTGAAAGAATAAAAGAAGGTGTAGATCCATTTGTAACAGTATTGAGGATGGTTGATGCTGATGCCTTTGTTATGGGTAAAGTGTATTGGAAGATGTCAAAAGCAATACGACAAGTTAAAGAATTTGTGTGCTTTGTACCTAGGGAGAAGCAACAAGTGGTATATTTGGCCGATAAGAGATGGAAGCAAAAGCACACCCCTTTGCATGGAGCAGTACATCCACAATATCAAATGCATGCTCAATCATAGAATCTTGAAGTCATAAGTAACTTTCAAGAGGTTTGTAAAAACTTACTTTCGAGAGATCAAGGAAAAATGGCCTACCAACAACGAGTGAGGTATATGAATCATGAAGGCTCTTTCGGAGATCCTTGGAATCTTGATGCTATTAAGATGACTATTGCACCTACTTGGTGGAAGGAATATGGTGGAGAGGCATTGGAGTTGCAACATGTTGCAACTTGTGTGCTTTATGTTGCTGCATCATCAGGTGCATGTGAGCGAAATTGGAGTGCATACGATTTTATTCATTCTAAGAGACGCAATCACTTGAAGCCATCAAGAGCTGCAGATTTGGTATTTTGCTTTGGAAATCTACGATTGTTGAAAAGATTCAATGTTTTGTGGTTAGGAGAGCAAGTGAAGCTGCTGTAATGAGAATTGCTGAACAACGACTGACTATAGAATTAGTTGCTAAGGGTACATTCAGCGAAGAGGAAGACAAGCTTGAGCTACTTAGTGACAACATCGAAGTCGAAGAGAATATGATAGGTGATAGAAGCAGTGGATGAAGCTCTAATTATATCGGAGATAATGTTCAAGTATGCAAGGGGATCGATGGGAGAATATGTCAAGTGATGGGGAAGAGCGCATATGCTCGTATCCATCTCGTCTCCTTTTGTACTTGAAGCTAGAACCTTGTGGGCTATAAGCGATGTTGTGTTGTGATTATTGAGATTGTGGATGATTTTGGTATACATAATAGTTAGATCCAACCTTGTGACTTGCAAATACTTTCAAAGCAACATCAAAGGCAACATCGAAAAGTTGAAAAGAATAATTGAAAATGTGCAATTGAAATTTATATTTTCAAGTCTCAAGGGTTGATCTAGCTAATTATGTGCACTAATTCACGTTGATATATTTCAATATTTATGCATTAACTTTACAAGTCCACCTAATCCACTGAAACCACTTAAAACCCTTTAACGTTGCTTAGTCCACTTAGATCACTTAAATCACCTAGTCCACTTAAATCACTTAAGTCACTTAAATCACTTAGTCCACTTAAATCACTTAAGTCACTTATATCACTTACTCCACTTGAATCACTTAACTCACTTATATCACTTGAACCATCATTGCATAAGAAGTTAGTCACTTATATCAGTTACTCCACTTGAATCACTTAACTCACTTATATCACTTGAACCATCATTTCATAAGAAGTTAAAGAATGATAAAAATTGTACAATGAAACAAATGCACTTAACCCAGATCATCATATTCGAAGAAGAGTATTACAAACTTGTATATGAAGTCTAAAATGTATATAATTATTCAGTAGGATCCACATCTACCATTCCCTGAGTGCTTGGTCCTGCACCCTGTGAATCTATATTAGTGAGGTCCTCAAAATGCATCCAAATCTCCAAAGGTATGTCTGTAGCGTGCAAGCTCAGACTCCAATGTCTATACGTATGCTTGCAGGTCCTTGATCTCTTTAGCTTGGGATGCAACACGATCTTGTAACTCCTTAGCAGTAACACCTTATTGATAGAGAGGTATGGCAGATATTGCCAAGTCAACAAGATCATTGTGTGCTTGGGGAGTTAGCACGCAAGGTCTCTGAGACACGGGCTCTCTGTTCTCTGTCCTTGCTCGCTTAAGCTCTACAAGACGTCCCTTTCCTATTCCTGACAAGTGATGCTTATCATTCCAATCCATGCGTCGATGCAAGACATCATAGACATACACCTGCTAAATGAAATACATGGGTATTTTCTGGTTGTTGGGGATGCTTCCCTCCACCTCTATGAGTTGTTGGAGAAGGATGTGGGCTAGGGTTTTGTGCCGCAATTTCGACAACTTGGGTTGTGCATATTTATTCCTAGCATTTCTTGAACGAAGAAACAAGGTGTTTCTTACGAACTCTGATGGACATAGTCTATGTACTTGTCGAAGAGAGACCGGGTCGCCTTGCATGGTATCATCATCCACTAGACTAGCAGCAAAAATACCTAGCCCCTCTCTGCCCAGGATCTGTCTTTGCACTTGTAAGATAGCTTGATCTTCGGCATGATTTAGCTAGTCTGCTAAATCAGCCTCTTGAGGCACAAAAGCACCTTGTGGGCCCTCTTGGAGTGGAGGTTGTTCTGGTTGGGGAGGATCTTGTGGGAGAATGTTCTCTAAGTTCTCTCCTTCCATGCTCATACTTAGCCTAAAAAATGACAACAAGATAGAATTAAATTGTAACCACAAATAATATTAAACAATTAAACAATATTAAACCTATACAAATAATATTTAAACATTTTTATTGCATCATTCACTTATACAAATAATATTTAAACATTAATTTTTGCATCATTTATCATATTTGATAATTGGATCATCATTTTTATCGCATCATTTACTTATACAAACAATATTTAAACATTACTTATTGCATCATTTATCATGTCATTGTAAATATACAAACTTGAATAATGGAGTGGATCCAAACTTGGATGATATATAAAAATAACAATATCAAAAGTATTCATGATCGGTCACTCATGTTATATCCCATCCAAGAAAGACTCAATATTTGCTAGTCTAAGTCCTTGGTTTGGATTGAGTTGTATACCACATCTTGGAGTAATGTCAAAAACCCCTCAAAAATCTATAGGACTTGGATGTCTATTTGGTCTGGCTGACTTTCCTTGAACTGCAAATCATCATAGATGCTTGATTAGAGCTTCTACGAGTCATGTACTTGGCAATGGTGCACAAATGTCCAAGATCTTCAGGATGTGATGAGACATGGCGTACACATCTTGTGCAACATCAAAAGGTGGGGGATTGGTGCAGAGGCACTCTGGAGCAACATGACAAAATCTAGCAATGGGAGAGCCAGAGAGAGAGCGACACAGATTTTGGTGGGTGCAGAATACCCTAATCTTCTATGTCATCCATAGATATAAAATTCAAAAAATGATATGATGAGAAGTACAAGGGCATGCCACGTCACTCCTCTCCACTTCATTGTACTCTCTACTTCACTCTACTCTCAATTCGAGCTTCTCTCTCTCTCTCTCTCTCTCTCTCTCTCTCTCTCTCTCTCTCTCTCTTGTTAGATATCAATGCTCCACTCTCGTGTAACTACACGGGAACTAGTTAACTCTACTTGTAAGCCCCCCATATGAGGAGAAGGCATTTGAGTAGCTTGGTTATCTAGTAGGTCCTAGTTTGGACACCAGATGGGGGCCATGTGTGGCCTGATGGCTGGACGGCTTCAGATAGAGTTGGCACACTGCCAATTAGGCTACATGCAAGTGCCAGAAGGCATCCCATGACTAACCGCACTGAGGGTAGATGGAGCATTTCTTAGGGTAGCCCACTCTCAGGCTACGAGACCCGTTTGGAGCCCCAGATGATTCCAGATGGTGGGCCAAACGGACACTGTAGGTAAGTTGCTCTATTTTGTGCCACGGTTCTATTGAGCGGTCGATGGCCTATTTCAAGACCGACCTCCAGTCGGTCGTTTTGGGCAGACTGGGTCTGATCTCCCAATTGGGTCTAGCTGACTACGACTAGTGGCTATATAAGAGCAAGCCTATGAAGCCCATATTCATTACTAGCTATAGCAACCCTGATTCCTTAGCATCTAGCCTCCGTCCTCTACTATTTCTAGCATGCCATCAAAGCTTCTCACACAGGAGAGCACGGCTGGGAGGCAGCGCCATCTATTGTATCAGTTTTACATTAATAAAATTTTTTATTCTCCATACTATTTGCTTTTCTCTCTTGCATACAAGATCATGTTATCTGTTGAGCACAGACGTTGTATTGTTTCCTTACATGGTATCAGAGCTTGGACTCTAGCAAGAAGATTTGGTAGTGTGTTTCTGTTTGCGACCAGATTGTGAGAGATGGCCTAGCCCACAAGACTGCGAATCCCACTATTCGGCAAAAGCGGAAAGTTGGATGGCACTAACTATCCACTCTGGAAGTTCAAGATGAAGACCATTCTAAGCACATATAAGCTTTGGGACACTACGACTAGGGTGGACATGAAGCTGGTTGCGAGATCGAATCCAGCCAATGCAGCACAACAAATAGTACCAACGACGGATGAGATTCTCGCATGGACAAGAAGAAATATAGATGCATTGTGTTCTATTGTCTTCAATGTACGTGATTCTATCATGGCGTTAATTTAACATGTCACTACAGCGGAGGAGGCATGGACGGTCTTGAAAAATCAATACGAGACCACGAATCAGATGCAGATTTAGAGTCTGGAGACTCAACTCATGAACGAGAAACTATCTGAGTCTAAAACAGCAGAGAAGTTCATCACCAGGGTGAAGAATCTGCGTGATCATATGACTACAATTGGCATCACCATCACCAATGAGAATCTAGCATAAAGGTACATACGGATTCTCCCACCAAAGTACGATGGTCTTGTTACGGCATTGAATACACAAAACAAAAATCCACGCCTCAACTTTGAGGATTTCAGTGCAATGCTTCTGGAGGAGGAGATGCGTCAAAAGACGAGGACTGGAGAAGATTCAACTTTCTGGGTTGGATCAAAGAAAGGTAAGGGTAAGGACTCTGGTAACCCATCTTCTTTTGATGATAAAAAGAGAAAGAAGAAGATCAAGTGCTTCTATTGCAACAAGGCAGGGCACAAGCAGAATGAGTGCCGAAAGAAGATTGCAGATGAGAAGAACGGAGTAAAGAAAGAGTTTAGCAACAACACGTAGGCAGTTCCAGTAGAGCTATTCGAGGAGATTTGCATAGAGGTAGTTCATGTACATGCAGATGAACCTTGGATTATTGACAGTGGTGCATCGTGCCATATGACCAGTCGCAAGGATTAGTATACCTCTCTACATCCAGTAGGGAATGACATCCTAGTAGTAGTCGGCAATGATGCAAAATGTCCAGCAAAAGGAAAAGGTACGATTGCTCTCAAGTCAGATGGAGTTGTAAAATAGTTGTCCGATGTTCTTTATGTGCCAGATATCAAGAGGAACTTGTTGTCCATTTCTACGATCACGGATCGGGACCTCAAACTTCAATTCGATAAGAATGGCACACAGATTTTGGATCTTCAAGGGAAGGTCATTGGTAAAGGTACACAGCACAACAACATCTATGAACTCTCAGCTTTCAGTGCTCGAGCTGATGTGAACAACACTAAGCTGTGGCATGAGAGGTTTGGTCATCTAAACCTTAGTTCTTTAAAGGAGATGCATAAAAGTGGAATGATTGTAGACCTACTAGAAATTACAGATTTGCCTGATGTATGTGAAGCTTGCATAATGGGCAAGCAGCATTGGCAACCCTTTCCTAAAGAGGCCACCAGGGCAAAGGCTCCTCTAGAGCTCATTCACACGGACCTCTGCAAAAAGATGGAGATGGAAGCTTTGGGTGGTTCCTACTACTTCATGACGTTGATCGATGACTATAGTAGAAGGATATGGATATACTTCCTGAAGACTAAAGATGAGGCTTTTAGTAAGTTCAAAGAATGGCAAGTAATGGTTGAGAAAGAAACCAGGAGGAAGGTGAAGAAGTTGAGATCAGACAGAGGTGGTGAGTTCACATCAAGTGAATTCGAAAGTTACTGCAAAAGTCACGGGATCAAGAGGCAAAAACCCCCGCCACATACACCACAACAAAATGGAGTAGCAGAGCGCAAGATGCATGTCATCTGCAAAATGGGCAGGAGTATGATGAAAGGGAAAGATTTGCCAAAGACTTTATGGGCTAAAGCATGTAACATGCCAGTTTACATTTTGAATCGCAAGCTACACGAAGGCTGTGAATGGGATGACTCCAGTGCAGGCCTTTTCTGGTAAGAAACCTTCAGCTACACATTTTAGAGTTTTTGGATGTGAGTGTTTTGTGCATGTTGCTAATGCTAACAGGACCAAATGGAAACCGAAGAGCCAGAAATGTATTTTCTTGGGCTATAGTGAAGAGGCGAAGGGTTGCCGTCTCTATAATCATGTTACCAAGAAGGTAATAGTAAGTCGTGATGTGGTCTTCTCAGAACAACTGCACCAATTGGAGGAGGATGCTTCCTTCCCAGACAACCAGGACCAGGATATCCATCCAGTACAACCACCAACAATAGACCAAACTCCCCCAGTGGTGCTTGGGAGGATTGAAGATAAAGAAGAGGAAGAAGAGCCTGGAGAACCACAATGGCAACAGCCATTCCCGAAGTGGGTAAAGCAGCTTTTGGATGGCAAAGAACCTCCAGCCATTAAGGAGAAACCATCCGAAGACCGCCGGTCCAAGAGATTAGAGGAGCAAATAAGGGTGCACGGACACTTGGTCAACTACGCTTTGATGACAAAGGTGATCCATGCTGAAGAACCCAAGTGTCTTGAAGAAGCACAAGGTGATGATAGGTGGATGGAGGCTATGCAGTTCGAGTATGGCTCCATAATGAAGAACAACACTTGGGACCTTGTGGATCGACCACCAAAACGCAAGGTAATTGGCACCAAGTGGGTGTACAAGACCAAGTATAAGTCCGATGGCACATTGGATAAGTACAAGGCTCGGCTCATGGCAAAAGGATTCTCACAGGTACATGGTTTTGATTATCAGGATACTTTTGCTCCCACAACTCAACTAACCACAATTCGTAGTGTTTTGGCTTTAGCAGCACAAGGAAGTTGGCCCATGTTTCAGATGGTTGTAAAATCCACCTTTCTAAATGGCGATCTCAAGGAGGAGGTATACGTGGAACAACCACCAGGTTTTGTGATCCTTGGTTCAAAAGGTAAAGTTTGTAAACTGAAGAAGGCACTTTACGGGTTGAAACAGACCCCACGAGCATGGTACGAGTGGATTGAAGCCTACTTTCTACAAAACGGGTTCAAGAGGAGCCCATCTGATGCAAATTTGTATATCTACAGAGGAGGCAGGTGTATGATCATGGTCCTTTATGTGGACGACCTTGTCATAACAGGGAACCATGAAGAAAAGATCTCGCAGACAAAGTAGTTTCTAGGAAGAGAGTTTGAAATGACAGATGCATTTCTGTTTGGGGATTGAAGTTTGGCAATAGCCAAAATAGATCTTCATCTCATAGTTGAAGTATGCTGGAGAGATACTGAAGGCATTTGGCATGGCTGAGTGCAAGACAGTTGGCACCCCTATGGAGCAATACTTTTACAGCATCCTAAAATAGGTGAGATTCATGTGCATTTACAGTATCATGCCCATCGGACACTTGCACATTCAAATAAGACACCCTGAAGCACACTTTTTGACCGTTTGCATGATACTTGGTGAAAAACATGGTGTAATGCATCTTTGACCATACAAACCATTTTTTATGACCATGATACTTTACATGCACCACAAGATAGGTAAAGTTGATGCACGTGAAAATTATCATGCCCATCAGACACTCACACGTTTGATTAAGACACCTTGAAGCATGTATTTGCCATAGAACCCTTGCATGTTCGAATAAGATAGCCCGAAGCACGTTTTTTTATCGTTGTGCCATGATACTTGGTGAATGGCCATGAAAAACATATTCAATGGGCACATTCAAATAAGACACCATGAAGCACATTTTTTGACAGTTTTGATGATACTTGGTATGAAAAACATGGTGTAATGCATCCCCAACCATGCAAAACATATTGGTTGGGCACGATACATTATGCATACCTCAAAATCGGTGATATTGACACATGTGTAAAGTGTCATTTCCATTAAACACTCGTGGGTTCGAATAAGCAACCCTGAAGTGAGTTTTTTGACTATTGTGCATGGTACTTGGTAAAAAATATGGTGTAATGCATCACCGATGATGCAAAACATATCCAATGTCATGATAATTTACACACCTTACAATAGGTGAGATTGACATTGTGCAAGGTATTCGCCCATCAGGCACTCACACATTCAAATAAGACACCCAAAGCACATTTTTTGACTGATGTGCATAATATTTGGTGAAAAATACGGTGCCATTCATTCTCGATCATGCGGACCATATCCTATGGGCACAATAATTTACACACACCTCAAAATAGGTGACACTAATATGTGTGTAAAGTATTGTGCTTGTCAGAGACTTGTTCATTCGAATAAGACACCCTGAAGCCCATTTTTTGGCTGTTGTGCATGATACTTAGTGAAAAACAGGGTGTAATATGTCCTCGACCATGCAAACCATATCCGATGGACATAATACTTAACTTTGAATCCTACATCCAAGGTCAAATCATCATCCGTACCGAGGTTTACTACCATGTCATTGGGCACTGTTATGGATAAATTTGACCAAAGTAAAAGGCATAAATATGTGTGTGTGCTTGTATGTGTGGCAATAGTATAATAAAATATGGTGTGCATAAGGCCCAGGGTTGAGGTGGCAAGGCATGACCATGTGCCACCCTTCCATGCAAGAGGACCCATAAGGTGTGTTGTACATAATCCATGGTAGTAATAATATAAAATGATAAGGTGGCATGGGTCCTCCATGCACCACCCCTCCACCTAGGCAGTCCCATGCCTGCATTTAGTGAGATATGGCCCAAGGACCATGGGAGAAGTAATATAAAATAGGTGGAGATGGATATTATATTGGATTATTCCTGTTAGATATCAATGCTCCACTCTCGTGTAACTATGAGGGAACCAGCTAACTCTACTTGTAAGCCCCCCATATGAGGAGAAGGCATTTGAGTAGCTCGGTTATCCGGTAGGTCCTGGTTTAGACACCAGATGGGGCCATGTGTGGCTTGATGGCTGGACGGCTTCAGATAGAGTTGGTACGCTGCCAACTAGGCTACATGCAAGTGTGGGAAGGCATCCCATGACTAACCGCATTGAGGGTAGACGGAGCATTTCTCGGGGCAGCCCACTCTCGGGTTGCGGGGCCCGTTTGGAGCCTCAGATGATCCCGGATGGCTTTGGGCCGAACGATAACCATAGGTTAGTTGCTCTATTTTACACCACGGTTCTATTATGTGGTTGGTGGCCTATTTCAGGACTCTGACCCCCAGTCGGCCGTTTTGGGCGGACTGGGTCGGTCACCCAATTGGATCTAACCGACTACGAGTGGTGGCTATGTAAGAGCAAGCCCGTGAAGCCCATTATCATCACTAGCTATAGCAACCCTGATTCCTTAGCATCCAGCCTCCGTCCTCTACTGTTTCCAGCATGCCATCGAAGCTTCTCTCACAGGAGCGCACGGCTGGGAGGCAGTGCCATCTATTGTATCAGTTTTACAGTAATCAAAATTTTGATTCTCCATACTATCAGCTTTTCTCTCTTGCATACGAGATCATGTTATCTATTGAGCATAGACATTGTATTGTTTTCTTACATGGTATTAGAGCAAGGGCTCTAGTAAGAGGATTTGGTAGTGTGTTTCTGTTTGCAAGCAGATTGTGAGAGATGGCCCAGCCCGCAAGACTGCGAATCCCACCGTTGGGCAAAAGCGGAAAGTTGGACTGCACTAACTATCCACTCTGGAAGTTCAAGATCATCCTAAGTGCATACGAGATTTGGGATACTGCTACTGGGGTGGACGTGAAACCAGTTGCGAGACTGGATCTAGCCAATGCAGGACAACAGATAGTACCAACTGCGGATGAGATTCTCGCATGGACAAGAAGAAATGCAGATGCACTGAGTTCTATTGTCTGTAGTGTAAGTGATTCCGTCATGGCGTTAATTCAACATGTCACCATAGCGGAGGAGGCATGGACGGTCTTGAAAAATCAGTACGAGGCCACGAATCAAACACGGATTCAGAATCACGGATTCAAAATCTGGAGACTCAACTCATGAATGAGAAACTATCTGAGTCTGAAGCAGCAAAAAAGTTTATCACCAGGGTGAAGAATCTACGCGATTAGGTGACTACCATCACCAGCAAGAATCTAGCACGAAGGTGCATACAGAATCTCCCACCAAAGTACGATGGTCTTGTTATGGCACTGAATACGTAGAATAGAAATCCACCCCTTAACTTTGAGGATTTTAGCACAATGCTTCTGGAGGAGGAGATGCGTCAAAAGATGAGGACTGGAGAAGATTCGGCTTTCTATGCTGGATCAAAGAAAGGTAAGGGTAAGGACTCTGGTAACCCATCTTCTTCTGATGATAAAAAGAGAAAGAAGAAGATCAAGTGCTTCTATTGCAACAAGGCAGGGCACAAGCAGAATGAGTGCCGGAAGAAGATTGTAGATGAGAAGAACGGAATAAAGAAAGAGTCCAGCAACAGCACACAGGCAGTACGAGTAGAAATGCTCATAGCAATTGAGGATATTTGCATGGAGGTAGTTCATGTACCTGCGGATGAACCTTGGATTATTGACAGTGGTGCATCATGCCACATGACCAGTCGACATGACCAGTCGAAAGGATTAGTATACCTCTCTACATCCGATAGGGAATGACATCCTAGTAGCAGTCGGCAATGATGTAAAATGTCCAGCAAAAGGAAAAGGTACGATTGCTCTCAAGTCAGATGGAGTTGTAAAATAGTTGTCCGATGTTCTTTATGTGCCAGATATCAAGAGGAACTTGTTGTCCATTTTTGCGATCATGGATCGGGACCTCAAAGTTCAATTGGATAAGAATTGTGCACAAATTTTGGATCTTCAAGGGAAGGTCATTGGTAAAGGTACACAGTGCAACAACATCTACGAACTCTCATCTTTCAGTGCTCAAGCCAATGTGAAGAACACTAAGCTGTGGCATGAGAGGTTTGGTCATCTAAACCTTAGTTCTTTAAAGGAGATGCATAAAAGTGGAATGATTGTAGACCTACCAGAAATTATAGATCTACCCGGTGTATGTGAAGCTTGCATGATGGGCAAGCAGCATCGGCAGCCCTTTCCTAAAGAGGCCAGCAGGGCAAAGGCTCCTCTAGAGCTCGTTCACACGGACCTCTGTGGAAAGATGGAGATGGAAGCTTTAGGTGGTTCCTACTCCTTCATGACGCTGATCGACGACTACAGTAGAAGGATATGGATATACTTCCTGAAGACTAAAGACGAGGTTTCTAGTAATTCAAAGAATGGCATGTAATGGTCAAGAAAGAAACTAGGAGGAAGGTAAGAGGTTGAGATCAGACAGAGGTGGTGAGTTCACATCAAGTGAATTCGAAAGTTACTGCAAAAGTCATGGGATCAAGAGGCAGAAACCCCCGCCACATACATCACAGCAAAATGGAGTAGTAGAACGCAAGATGCACGTCATCTGTGAAATGGGCAGGAGTATGATGAAAGGGAAAGATTTGCCAAAGTCTTTTTGGGCTAAAGCATGTAACACGGCAGTTTACATTCTGAATCATAGCTACACGAAGGCTGTGAATGGGATGACTCCACTGCAGGCCTTTTCTGGTAAGAAACCTTCAGCTGCACATTTCAGAGTTTTTGTATGTGACTGTTTTGTGCATGTCCCTGATGCTAATAGGACCAAATGGGAACTGAAGAGCCGGAAGTGTATTTTCTTGGGCTACAATGAAGAGGCGAAGGGTTACCATCTCTATACCCCTGTTACCAAGAAGATAATAGTAAGTCGCGATGTGGTCTTCTCAGAACAGCTGCATCAATTGGAGGAGGATGCTTCCTTCCCAGACAAGCAGGACCAGGATATCCATCCAGTACAACCACCAATCGACCGAACTCCCCCAACGGTGCTTGGGAGGATTCAAGATAAAGAAGAGAAAGAAGAGCCTGCAGAACGACAACAGCAATGGCCATTCCCGAAGTGGGTAAAGCAGCTTTTGGACGGTAGAGAACCTCCAGCAATTGAGGAGGAACCATTCGAACACCACCGGTCCAAAAGATTAGAGGCACAAAGAAGGGCGTAGGAACACTTGATCAACTATGCTCTGATGACAGAGGTGATCCATACTGAAGAACTCGTGTCTTGAAGAGGCACAGGGTGATGATAGGGCTATGCAGTCGGGGTATGGCTCCATAATGAAGAACAACACTTGGGACCTTTTGAATCCACCACCAAAATGCAAGGTAATCGGCACCAAGTGGGTGTACAAGTCTAACGGCATGTTGATAAGTACAAGGTGCGGCTCATGGCAAAAGGATTCGCACAAGTACATGGTTTTGATTATCAAGATACTTTTGCTCCCACAGCTCGATTAACCATAATTCACAGTGTTTTGGCTTTAGCTGCCCAGGGAAGTTGGCCCGTGTTTCAGATGGATGTAAAATTTACCTTTTTGAATGGAGATCTCAAGGAGGAGGTATACGTGGAACAACCACCAGGTTTTGTGATCCCCGGTTCAGAAGGCAAAGTTTGTAAACTGAAGAAGGCACTTTACGGGCTAAAACAAGCCCCATGAGCGTGGTACCAGCGAATTGATGCCTACTTTCTACAAAATGGGTTCAGGAGGAGCCCATCGGATGCAAATTTGTATATCTTCAGAGAAGGAGGCAAGTGTATGATCGTGGTCCTTTATGTGGATGACCTTGTCATAACAAGGAACCATGAAGATAAGATCTCGCAGACAAAGCATTTGCTAGGAAGAGAGCTTGAAATAACAGACCTTGGACTGATGCATTTCTGTTTGGGGATTGAAGTTTGGCAAGAGCCAAAATAGATCATCTCACAACTGAACTACGCTGGAGAGATACTAGAGGCATTTGGCATGGTTGAGTGCAAGACAGTTGGCACCCCTATGGAGGTTGACGTGAAGCTCTCAAACGAGGATTCATCACTAGTGGTGGACGAAGCGAAGTACAGAAGGCTTGTGGGCAGCTTGATTTACTTGTGCAACACATGGCCGGACATCAGTTTTGCGACCGGGTACTAAGCAGGTTTTCCAATAAGCCACGGGAGAACCATTGGAGGGCAGGGATGCGGGTGCTAAAATGCATCAAATGCACACTTGATTATGGTATCACCTATACCAAGGGCAACATCTTGATTAGATTCTATGACTCGGATTGGGTAGGAGACATGGACAGTAGGAGATCAGTGACAGGTTACTATTTCTCACTTGGATCTAGAGCTATGTCATGGGTTAGCAAGAAGCAACCCACAGTTGCTCTTTCTTCTACTGAGGCTGAGTACAAATCGGCATGTTTTGCTTCTTGTGAGGTAGTGTGGTTGAGGAGGATTTTATGGGACATGGGTGCAGTGCAGAACAAGCCTACGCAATTATCATGTGACAATCATAGTTGCATGGCAATTGCCAAGAACCCTATGTTCCACGCTCACACAAAACACATTGAGATTCAATATCACTTTGTATGCGAGCTCATCATGGATGGAGAGGTTGACTTGGTGTATTGTCTGACTATAGAGAATGCTGCGGACATCTTCACAAAGGCTCTTGGAAGAGACTTGCTGGAGAGTCATCTTCATCGACTTGGCATTGGGCCGAAAAAGTAAGTTCACTTGCGGGTGGACATTGAGGGGGGGTGTTAGATATCAATGCTCCACTCTCATGTAACTACGTGGGAACCAACTAACTCTACTTGTAAGCCCCCCATATAAGGAGAAGGCATTTAAGTAGCTCGGTTATTGGGTAGGTCCTGGTTTGGGCACCAGATGGGGGCCATGTGTGGCCTGATGGCTAGATGGCTTTAGATAGAGTTGGCACACTGCCAACTAGGCTACATGCAAGTGTGGGAAGGCATCCCATGACTGACCGCACTGAGGGTAGATGGAGCATTTCTCAGGGTAGCCCACTCTTGGGCTATGGGGCCCGTTTGGAGCCCTAGATGATCCTGGATGGCTCTAGGCCAAACGAAAACCGTAGGTGAGTTGCTCTATTCTATTCCACGGTTCTATTGAGTGGTCCGTGGCCTATTTTGGGACCGACCTCCAGTCTGCCAGACTGGGCGGTCTCCCAATTGGGTCTAACCGACTACAACTGGTGGCTATATAAGAGCAAGCATGTGAAGCTCATATTCATCACTGGCTACAGCAATCCTGATTCCTTAGCATCCAGCCTCTGTCCTCTATTGTTTCCAGCATGCCATCGAAGCTTCTCACATAGGAGTGCATGGCTGGGAGGTAGCACCATCTATTGTATCAGTTTTACAGTAATCAAATTTTTTATTCTCCATACTATCTGCTTTTCTCTCTTGCATACGAGATCCTATTATCTATTGAGCATAAACGTTGTATTGTTTTCTTACATCTCTCTCTCTCTCTCTCTCTCTCTCTCTCTCTCTCTCTCTCTCTCTCTCATGGCAAGTATTTGTGGTTGTTCCAAGTCTCTCTCTCTCATGACATCCTGAACACATACCTCTACAGAATGAAAACTCCTCTCAGAAAGTGTGACAGCAAGTATTTGCACCTTGATGATGGTGTAATAGAAGTGTCTTCATCAAAATCCCTTTAGTAAGGTAAGTTGTTTCTATCCTTCATTGTTCATACATGATTCTAATAGAGATACATAGTCCTCATTTAGTCCTCTCGATTTTGTTGTATAGTTTTCTATGTAGGAAGTGCTAAGCGATTTGAATATCCTTGTCTCACTCAGTTTTGCTATACAGCTGCCAATGAATTAACCATAGAGTACATACTAGGCAAGCTTTAGTACATAAAAGTGACACTGGTCTCCTAGAGACTCATTGGTTGATGGTGTTCTCTAGTAGCCATAGAAAGGGTAACAAAATTTTCCTTAGCATGGTTGGATGAGTGCAGGCTACTTCATCAAAAAGTTTACCAAGGGATTCCACCCAACAACAAGCTCACCACCAAGTTTGCAAAGTGCTTTGCATTTGAAAAATGCAAAGTAGCCAAAGGTGACCTAGAAGGGCACCAAATTTCTTGGTTAGTTTTTTGTGAAAATGTCTTGAAGATGGTTATGGCCCAAGTGAGTGGCCTCAATAGGAAGCTCGACAATTGGAGGAAGGCCAACAAGCCAGTGAAAGCTTACTAAAGTGTAGGGAGGTCAATGCCCATGCAAGAGTGTTTAGAGTATTTTTAGACAAGTGAAAAACATAAACACATCTCCACTCCTAACAACAAGGTGCCAGCAGTAGGAGTATAGTCAGACAGGACTATAAAAGACTATCATGAGATGTAAAAAGGACAGAGAGGAAATCTTGCAAAAGGTAGTCTGCCTCTTGTATATTATGTTTTGATAGAAAATACATCAACTCAACAACTCAAACTCTCAACAAGTGGTGATACAAGTTTTTATAGCCATTCAAGACCAATCTGACTATTGTAAGGCAACAATAAGTTTCAAAATGTAACAGTCCTAGTCAAAAACATTATGTGGTGCATCAGCCACTAAGGAGTGCTGCTGGGATAGTTACAACTATCCCTATAGTTACAAAATGATCCCCACTACCTTGTTCTAATAACTCCCTCTTACCAGAGGTGTACTTAACCTATCCCATGGTTAGTGTTCACGTGGGTGGAGGCTATGCCTTCAACAAGGAGACTCTAGTATACAAGCCTTTGCATGTGAAAGAGAAGAAGCTTGAATTCCACCTATAGTAAAACATGTAGAGCTCACGGAGGCCATGCTTGTGAGTGTGAAAGTCAAATTTGCTAGAAAGGAAAAAGCCTTTAAGGATAGCAAAAATTGAGTATGAAGAAAAAAGAGATGCTCTGCTTCAACTAGAAGGTGCTTCTAGTACAACTAAGAAGAGATGGAAATGTTAAAAAAATAAATGGTTGCAATACAGGCATTGCCACATCCCAACCTGGTGGCCATCGGAAAGCTAGAGGAACAAATTTAGTTATGTGAGAAGGGCTTTGGGCTTTGTGGGGTTTACATAGACAACCTCTCACCCAGTAAAAAAAAATCTCGTGTCATGATAGGTAACCAAACTCAAAATGTTTTTCCCTATTTTACTTTAAAGCTCTTGAAAGCAGCACTTTTAAGTACTTACATAAATTGGAATTGCTTCCAACCAAATGTATGGGATTTATACACTTGAACATGCTTCCAACACACACAAAAGTACAAGTGTTGGAAAGCACACTCAAGAAGTAGCATACACATGAAGCTCCTTCCATCCACTTGCAAGTGCTTTCATGCACCTCAAATTGCTTGGAAGCGATTCTAGTCACCTAAAAGTGCTTTTAATCATCTAAAAGTACTTTTTCTCTTTTGTTCGTAGCACTTGAAAGCCCTTAAATGTGCTAGCCATCACATTTTAGAGCTTAAAATCACTTCAAAGTGGTTTTGGCCCAATTCTAGGCACTTGAATCTACTTTAATCATTTGAAAGTGCCTTTTCAATGTGTTGGAAAGCACATTAACATGTTGTAAATTACTTGAAAGTGCTTTCATGCACCTCAAATACCTTGGAAGGAAAATTTCCAATTTCCAATCACTTGAAAGTGCTCTCAATCATCTGAAATGCTTTTCCTTTATTGTTCATAGCACTTAAAAGCACTTCAATGTGCTAGCAATTATGTTTTAGAGCCTAAAAGCAATTCAAAGTGCTTTTGGCCCAATTTTTGGCACTTCAATGTGCTTTAGTCATCTGAAAGTGCCTTTTCAATGTGCTAGAAGGCACACTAATGTGTTTCAAAGTATTTGAAAGTGCTTTCATGCACCTCAAATTGCTTGGAAGGGATTCCAACCACCTAAAAGTGTGTTTAATCATCTGAAAGTGCTTTTTATTTATTCGTCATGGCACTTGAAAGTACTTAAATTGTTGGCAAGCACACTTTAGAGCTTAAAAGAACTTCAAAGTGATTTTGGCCCAATTCTAGGCACTTAAATGTGCTTGAAAGTGCTTCATAAAGTACTTCAAATAGGCCTGAAAGTACTTTAAAGTACTTGAAAGCATTTCAAAGTGCTTGAAAATGATTTAGAGCACTTCTTCAATGTGCTACAAAGTACTTAATGTTCTTCAGAGTACGTTTTCAATGTGTTGCAAGGCACTTATATGTGCTTCAAATTACTTGAAATTTTGTCAATCCATATTGAAAAAAGTTTAAAGAATTGTGTAGGTCTCATCAATGCTTTGCTTGATTTTCTCAGTAGTGTGTGCATAGTGAAATTCTTTATCTGTTCCTTCTCTCTAATTATTTATTATATTTAATATGCCCATGTAGAAAGTATATGAAGCTGCTATGACCGTAGTTGCAGATGCAGAGAGATAATTTCTATTTACAGAGTCATTACTACAATAGCTCAAGGTTGGTGACATGTTTGATATAGAGCCCACACCGATGGGCTCAACATCATTACTTTCTATTGGAAATCTATTGCTTGTGGCTTATCATTTAAGGGTGATGATGTGGTTGGTGTCTACATGCTTGCATAGACACTAATACCACTCTTTGTGTATTGCTAGTGCAAGTATAGCCATCTTCATGTGTGAAGCATGCTGGCTATAGCTAGATAATCCCAGAGCTTTCTTATAGCCACGATGTCTACCCAACCATCAATGTTTAGTGACTATCCTTGGGTAGAGAAGCTTACAAAGGAGTTTTCATTTGATGCATGAGAAGAGAGTAGAGTCGGTGGTGGGCAAGGGGCAGAGAATGCAATGGAGAGTGTTACCAAGAAGGTAGAGGAGAAGACTGCTGAGAAGGAGACAACTCATTTGGATGATGCAACAGAAGACAGTGGGTAGAGTAAATAGAATGCAATAAAGAGTGCTACCAAGAAGGTCAAGGAGAAGGCTATTGAGGAGGAGACTATCTGTTTGGAAGATGTAGCAGAAGTCGATGTGGTGGATGCTACTTTGAAAGTACTTAGTGACTTCAGTTGTAGCTCTGACCCAATGGTGGAAACCCTTCAATATTTGGTAGACAAGTTTCAAATAAGAGAGGAGGAAGGGAAAAACAAAATGACAGTGAAGCCAATATGTCACGTTGTCTTGTCTTCAGGCTTTGAGGACATATATGTGTAAGACAAGGTTGTCTTTTCTTGTCTTGAAACTTTGTGGACATATATGTGTATGACAGGATTTAATGATTTTTTTTAAAAATGTAGGTATGCAACAAAAGAAAGCAAAAGTAGATGCAATGGAGCAACAACGTGACCCTCTAGAAAATGCTTGGAGTTTTGGACATGCATGCAATAGAGAAGGGAGAAAAAGGTTGCCCCTTTCTTGCCAAAAGTACTAATCCCAGGCCATCTACCAAGCCTAGAGCCTGAAAAAAGATTTAGAGTAGAAAGATCCTCAAATGCACGTTCCATGATTTGAAGGGAGGATGTGAAAAGCATTTATACCACATACAATGCACTCTCTAAGCATGTAAAAAACTCTAGAAATGCAATAGATCCTCCAATGTGCTTGAAGTTCCACTTCTGTAATCTCCACTTTGGAATCACAATTTTTGTCTTTGTGCATCTACTTGTACTCTCTCTTTTGTAATAAAAGTATAGTTTTTATTGTGATAAAGTACACTACTAAGCATGTTTATTTGCTAGTATGGTTTACTTATATAGGAGCATGCAGAGACAATGTAGTCGAGTTGCTACTCCTCCTCGACCTTGATGTTGCTCCCCTTCTCCTTAGTTGTACGACTGTATGGCCTACTCTCCCTCTCCCCTTTGCAATACAACTTGCTCTTCCTCTCCCCTCTATGCTCTCCTCTCCCTCCTATAGCTCCTCTCAACCTTGCTGCCCTCTCCTCTCTACCTCGCTCCTCTCCTCTCCTCTCTACCCTGCTCTCTCTACCCTGCTCCCTTCCTGCCCTCCTTTCCATATGGGCATACGGCCTCCTCCCCGCCTGCACTCTATTCTCTGACCCCCTCTCCTAGCCTCTCTGCCCTAACCCTCTCCTCCCTAGCCCTCTCTTCCTCTCTACCTTCACTCTCCTCCCCCTTCCCTAGCCTCTCCTCCCTAGTCTCGCCTACCCTCTCCTTCCCCTTCCCTCCTTACACCCTCTCCTCTCCCTCCCTGCTGCCTCCGTTCTTCCCTTGCCTTCACTCTCTCCCTCCAACTGTCCCCTCTCCCTCTCCCCTTGCTGCCCCTTCTCCACTTAGCCCTCACCCTCTCCCTCTCCCTCCCTACTATCCTCTTCTTTCCTAGCTCTTCCTAGCAACATTGTTGGTCGGACAGAGATTTTTGTGTTTGACTCGACCTTTACACCTTAATAGACAATGTCCCAGCCTTCAACCAATCCTTACCCACTTCCACCGGCCGCAAAAGCTGTCATTTTCTCAAAAGATGAGTTGCAGTATCTCAAAAAAGATATTGAGCAGGAGAGCTCAACATCGCTCTTTACTCGCATCCATGGGTCCCACCCTTCGAGGGTACAGGCTAAGGACTGGGTGCTCGCCACTCGACCTGAAGACCTCGTGATGCACTTCAAAGATGTTCATCTGCTTGGACCAAGGTTTTTCTTCCATATTGTTTTTGACTCCTCGGAGGTAGCATGTACAGTGCTACAAGCTAGCCCATTAGCATTGGTCTCCATGAGGATTTTTTGGACCCCTTTTTCTTTGGGGTTTGATCATGTCGAGGAAGATAGCCAGACGATGTCACTCTTCATCAGATTTCCAGGCCTTCCTCAAGTGTACCATCGGCTGTTACACTCCATTTGAGCCACCTTTGGAGTGGTTACTGAGATCCCCCCTCTCCTTGAGATGCCTACTTCAGTAGCAGAGGCAATCAAGTCCGATGGGGTACCGCATGTTAGGGTCATTGTCTCTGACCCTAACATATCAGATGACCACATTATGCTTCAGTATCTAGATGGCTCCTTCTTCAAACAAAGAGTCAAGATTACAAGGAGACAGTATCAGTGTAGGATTTGTAGGACCCTTGGGCACTTTGCCAGAGATTGCCCAAAAAAAAAGAAAGACAAAAAAGATCCACAGGTGCACCTCATAGCTTCACCCAACATGGACCTTCATCACGACCAGTTCCTACCACCTCATGCACTGCTAGACCTTAGACTTCATAAGCTAGGACCATCAGCCTCTCGTCCTGGTACTTCTGTAGCGTAGACAGAACAGTCAGCATGTTCTGCTTCGGTCATCCCCCATTGGGTGCCTATCAGAGTTGGGGAGCTAGTACCTCAAGCTACCACTGATGGGGATGTGGACTCATCTCTTCAAGTAGGAGACATTCCTGTCCTAGTTCCATGTGCAGATGAGACTGCTCCTACTCCTATTCATGTTCAGGAGTGCTCACCTAAGGAGAACCTTTTTGTAGAGACCCATGCCTTACTTGAGAACAATGCCAAAGTTATGGCTGAGGTCATGAAGATTCATGCAGAGGTCATGCAATGATAGCCCCCTTCTTTTCTTACACGTGTGTCTACACCTAACGGAGGTAAGGGGGTTATTGGTTCCTCTCCTCATTCCACAGGGCTCCTTTGCACTAGTGCGCTAGAGGTACTTCTTGCAGGAATTCATTTTTAGTTCTGGAAGACTTGGCTGAGTTTGAGGAAGAGGAGGAGTTTGTACCCTCTATGCTCGAGGAGCACATCTTTCATACATCCGTGGTGGATAGAGTTTCCCCCTCATTAGGTGTGGGTGAGCTTTCCCCAGTTGACTTACCTCCTCTTGAGATAGGAGGAACTTTTTGTAGCAGAGGGCTTTCTTTGCAACCACGTCAGGTAGGATATTCCATCCAGCCTCCTCCTCTCATAGATGAGGATTGTCAGTTGGAATGTTCAAGGCCTCAGAGGTGTACCTCACCATCATTGCAGGTAGCTAATTTGTAACCAACTTCATCCAGGTGTTACTAGGGGTCCCATGGACATTCTGATGATTTAGGAAGACACATTAGATGTTAGGGATTGTGCCAAGTTGGGTAATCTTCTTTAAGGCCATACTTTTTGGTCATCCACCTTGGGAACTAGGGGAGGTACTTGCATTTTTGTTTCTTCTTCTATACTCCCCTTGGTGATTGGACACGAGATCATAGTCCCTTCTAGAGCTCAGTGGATTTTACTTTTGATTGGTGGGCATAAGGTTGGTCTTTTAAACCTATATGCACCCAATTCTAGAGGGGATCATGTTCTGGAAGGAACTGCGCTCTTGGTCACATATTGCAGATGCTTGGATTATAGGAGGCAATTTCAACATGGTTGAAATGCCCTCAAATAAAAGAGGTGGTAGAGAAGGTGGCATTTACTCCCTAGAGAGAGCAATGTGGGATGCCTTTCTTTTTTAGTACAATGGCAGGGATGCTTGGCACGATGATGCTTTTCACACTCATCCACTTTCTCTCCTATTTTCTTGGTCGAACAGGAGATTGGAGATGCCTATACATGCACGGATTGACAGATTTTATGTGGATGATTGGGCTCTAAACAAAGGTGGTATTTTCCCTACATACATGGATCACAAAAGAAAGAGAGCTTCCTACATCGCAAGGAACATTTATCTATTGCTGAGTATCCATTCATGGAATGCATGGAATGTGAGCCTACCACACGCTTCCTACATCATCTCCATTTTCCCTACATACATGGATCACAAAAGAAAGAGAGCTTCCTACATCGCAAGGAACATTTATCTATTGCTGAGTATCCATTCATGGAATGCATGGAATGTGAGCCTACCACACGCTTACATTCCCACTTATTATCTCTCTGTACTTTGTCCTCTTTGATTTTCCAAAAAACTTTGTTCACTCACTGCCACAAAACTTGGCCATGAAGATGCAAGACATGGAATGGAATGGAAACGAAAAGCAAGACTAGGAAAGCATAATGGAAATGAAATAATGCAAGAAAGAAATATACAACTAAGCAAAGTACTTACATGATCAAGAAAGGCATGAGGCTTGATGAAAACGACAATGAAAGTACAATGCCTTTATAGGATAGGCACACACACTCTAAGTGTCAAATGTATATGGGATAAGTCCCATAATGACACATGGCACTCTAGGATATAAAGTAGTATAGTACTACTCTCAAATTGACTCCATTTCCTAACACCCCCCATGGAGGAAAGGTGAGGGACTACTGGAATGGAACCAAGAACAGAACATGACAATGATGGTCATCAAAACTGTGCATGTCAGAGACATGGCTCCCACACAATCTCAGAGGCAAGTGACCATGGCTCAAAGGCTAGTGAGCATAACATAGAAATCTCATCTAGCATGGCTCAGAGGCTCATCATGCATGGATGCATGATCAACTTAGAGGTCTAGGTGACCAATGCACCAACAAATAGACCTATCAAAGCCAAAAATACATGGCTCCCACAGTACATCCCCACCTGGCTCCAAAGACTAATGAGGAACATGGAGCCACACACCAAAAATATAAAAGGAATACATCATTTTAGGAGGACTATCCAAGGCAAATGTCTTTTATTGACTCAACACACATGATTTATTGCATTCATTTTTGGGAAACACCCCCAGGGCAAAGTACCCAGATATATTATGCTTTAGAAAGAAAAATCATGATCTCCATCATCCTCTAGATGCGGGAGATAGATTGTAAGAGCATGATCCTGTGTCAGTGGGTCATCTTCATCTGTATCGTCACTAGTGGTGGATGCCACCCAACTAGCATGATCCTTCGATTGTTGTTGAGCAAGCTTCTGGGTAACACTTGTCCTTTGCTTGACCGAGCTTGTTGCAGTAAGGGCACTTGAATGGCTTGAATGCCTTTCCTCATGCTGGTGGTTCGATGGCCTAGGTCTCCATTTGCTAGTGGAGGCAAGTGCCTATGTAGTATCCACTGAATAGGATGGAGATTCAATGTTGTGGCGATCTTTTTCAAGCAAAAGAGAAACCATATCTTCGAATGTAGTCGATGCAATGTGAAGTACTTCAAGGGCATTCTTAAAGTGAAAAATCCCTTCCATACTTGTCATCAGAATAGCCATTTTGTCCTTGTCATCGGCAACACTTCAAATTGGAGAGTTGTTAAACTAAAGATTGATTTTTTGCTATATGCGCACTCAAAGTATCAGACTCTTCCATTTTTAGCTTATAAATTTTTATTTTTAGAAATACCTTGGAGTTGGTGACCTTGTTACCAAATATATTCTCAAGGCATGCCCAAATCTCCTTTGGCTTGGACTTGAAGTCAATGTGATGAATCAATGAATCATCTAGGCAAAGTCTGATGATTGCAATGGCCCTCAAATTGTGTTGCTTCCAAAAAGCTTCGTTGATGCCTCAAGTGCTTCATCATCTTTAATGGCATCCCAAACATTCTCCTTCATGAGAAGGACTTGCATTTTTGTTTGCCATGTGGGAAATCCATCCCCCTTGAATTTGTCCACAAGGAGAGAGTTGGTGGAAAGCGAACCCATAAAGCTGACAGCTAGGAGAGAGAAGAGTGATGGATAGAATCAAGGGCTCAAGCCAGCTGAGGGAGAAATGGAGGGCTGAGGAAGAAATGGGAGAAATGGCAGGCAAAAGGAAAAAAAAATGGCGGGCACAATGGAGATGTAGCACCAACTTGTGGGCAGGAGCATGTCAGGCAGAAGGAGCAAATGGCAAGCTAGAGTAGAGGGCAACAATGAAGAGGATGGATAGGTGCACGTTGAGCTGGCTGCATCATGCTTGGGTTGTCAAATCATTGAGCTCCAGAACAAAATTCACCCGCAGAAACAAATTTTATCACTTCTTGCAAGGGTTGTAACTTTTCACAGAAAACTCAGATTGCAATGATGTAAAAACGAAATTTGTAGTACTCAAGATCCTCTACAACTTTGTTGAGGACACAAAGCCGTGATTCTGCCTCTAGATCTAGATAGAAGCAGCACATCATGCACAAGTCACAAAAAGATGTAGCTGATGGAAGGAGAAGAGAGGTGGCAGATCATGGCGTGGAGAAGAGAGCTCTAGATGGAATTGGAGGCCCACTAAAAGTCACTCAAATTGACTCCATTTCCTAACAAGCCCTTAGAAAATTCATGACATTAGTCGCACACTTCAATGTCCATTGATTTGGTTTTAGTTGTTCAGGTGTAAGCTCTCTCTTTATGATAGCTCTAGCTCCGTCATGTTCTCCTTTCCCATGGCCTGAAGCTAGAAAGCTCCATAACATTTCTACGCCAATTAGGCTAAAGTGCTAGGCAACAATCGAGCTAAAAATGGAGAGTTTTCCTAACATCACTTTTTTTAGTGCACACATATGTTATGTGCACTAAGATGGTAACCTAATAATTGTACCAATGCATGGACTATATTTCATTCTACTCTTTAAAGGCATAATTCTCAAAAAATTCAATTACTGAGACCACAATATCACATGGAAAGTTCTCAATACAATCTCTGTATCATTGATCCCGCCACCTACAAATGAAGTTATGCTAAATAAAACTCTTGATGTGCTTTGTAAAGAAGGATAGCAATAAACTTTGAAAATAAAAAATTCCAAAACATATGAGTAGTACATGTACTAGAGGAGATATTTCATTTATTGCACCAAAAGATCCTTTCTCTTTTCCTTTCCACCATCTTCATCAAGTTTGCCTATCTCTATATTGAAATACCTTCACAGGGAGGAGTGAGAAGCGTTGTCTCTTTAGGACATAGCACCATTCTTGTAATGCAACATTCACCACATAGTTCCCTCAAGAATTCAAATCTATGGAACAATGCATACTGGTTTTGGTCATAGTAATGAATCTCAAGGATGTTTTTATCGAAGCTATGCTTATATATTTATATAAAATCTTGGCAAAAGTTTTCAAGATCGTTTTTTAAGTTTCACAATATTAGTAGAATGAAGTACTTCTTTAGATATTTTCTTTTAAATTTTGAAGGGAAAAATGAAAATCTTTGTGAAATTTTAATTCTTTTTGCATAAAAGTCTCAAATCTTGGCGAATATTTCAAGCATTTATTTTTATTAGGGAATACAAACTTTCGAAGTCAATATTAAAGTTTATCTTCTTAATGAAACTAACTTGAAAAAATCATCCACCATTGTAATGATTCACAATGAGATGTGATGCTATTGTAGATACAATTTGTAGCTCCACACATAAAATTGCTCCTAACACACTATTAAAAAATTTTGGACTTTCTCGCTTCGTTTGGACTTTTTTTCTGAACTAGTCACCTCTTCTCAATATCAGTTTGTAGACTCATAAATTGCGTATTTTGGGAACACTAGATGTGTAAGTTCCATATAATAAACCTAAAAATTTCCCAAGGTTGTAAGTGGTGACCTATACTTGATACATCATGGGTAAATTTGCAAAAAAATGGATCACCCCCACACAAATATGGTCTAATAAAGCTTAAAATTTTGTGAACCTCCACTCAACATGCAATATATAAAAAGAGTTTGTTGAATTCCATATATAGGGGGTGTATAGATACACCATTTGATTGTATGGAAAGAGTTTGTTGAATTCAATATATAGGGGGTGTATAGGTACACCATTTGATTGAATAATATATTCAAAGGTGGTGTAAAGATACACCATTTTTCAAGAACAAGGCATACAATATATTATCCTATGCTTTTGAATCTCGTTCAGAGTCATCAGATTCTAGAATTGCATGTTCACTTGATGGGTTAATCCTAGCCAAATGATGTTTAATATGTGCAAGGCTAGGATCAGGAATTGTGATACATTTTTCAACATCATAGCCATGCTTCTTTTCGTAACTTCGAGTCCTTGATTTCTAGTAATGAATAATACTACTCACTTCCACCTCTACCAAGCCCTCTTTATTTGGAATCCATTCATGTTTCTTTTGCAAGCAACCCTCATATAGTTATTTCATTGTATATTTTTTTGGGAGACTTTTCAAAGGCTTTGGTTCATACCATAAAGCTGTGAATATTATAGGCATTCCCTCCATTATCTCCAAGATAGCCACTTCTAATTTCTCCTTTTGAGAGCCTCCAATTTTTTCCCCAATTCAAGATGTCATATCCTTCAATGTCAAAACATCCCTTAACTTCAGCTCGCCAGAGATAATACTAAATATTTGATCTATGTCTTCATGTGTATGGCCAACAAGAAGGAAACCAACTTCCACTTCTTCAAATATTTTCAAACAAACTAGGAGAGAGCATAAACCAAATATATATCTATTCTTGTTTTCTATGCTCCCAAACATCTTGAAATCTATTTCAAGCAATATTATGTAGAAAACTATTGATAGTAAGAATGTTGACATGGACAATAGCTTCCTCTCTCCAAGAGGCATACAACAATCTAGCATCTTGCACATGACGTAAATGGATTGTTCGCCATTGTAAATGTATTGTTCGCCATTTTACATATATTCCTCATTGTTGCTCACATTTAGTACATTCAATGGCATATTTCAATTCATCACATGTCTTGCATTTTGACATCCTTTTCTTTGTTGGTGTCTTGACATTGCAAAATTGTCCATGCCAAATTTTATACAAGGTTGACCTTGAAATCATGCTTTCTTCTCTATCTTGTAAAGTTTTATTGACTATTTCTAGCAAGACCTTCTTTGTCATTCCCAAAGGAAAATGATGTTGACATTCCAAATTTCCATCCGGCATTGTTTGGCAAAGATAAGGTTGTGGTAATGCATAGTCTTCAAGAATTTTCTTTAATATTGTAATTGCATTTCTAGTGCTTCTTTTGCATTTAAGCTTGTAGGAATTTCCATGAATTTTATGAACCGCTTTGTCTTTCACCTCTACCCATATGGTCCAATATGTACCATGTGATAGTCCAGTTAACCATTGAATCTATCCTTGATTACATATGGATGTCCCATTAACCATGGGTTTAATTTGGGTTTACAGTGTCTTGTCCTCGAGTCCTTATCACCTTGATGAAGAAAGCAAGAAAACTCTTGAAGAAGATAGTTATGTCTATTAGTCTATGTTTCCTCTTAGATAATATTACATGTCTCTTGGGTTCTAGAATTGGTGCCATGATTCATCACCTCTTGACACACATACTTTCTTTTTGTAAATAGTGTCTTGAGTTTTCGAGTTGTGAGTCCATTATCTGGCATTGAATCTATTTCTCTTGAATCCTCATCTCTAAACTCAAATGCAGAGTGGCCTTGAAAATTATTTGATGTCACCTTATAATACCTTGGAAT
The DNA here is from genome assembly GCF_047967505.1 of Dipteris shenzhenensis. Taxonomy (NCBI): domain Eukaryota; kingdom Viridiplantae; phylum Streptophyta; class Polypodiopsida; order Gleicheniales; family Dipteridaceae; genus Dipteris; species Dipteris shenzhenensis. The sequence continues at coordinate 17,044,705 of NC_141620.1, read as the reverse complement.
TGGCAATCTAGTAGATAGCTTGCTCATTAAAGTCAACATGTTGCCAATACCTCTTGAATTTTGTGGTTGAAATGTTTCTCCTTCACGGTTAGATGTTCTTCCATCTATATGCTCCATGCTAGTAATAACTACATTAGGACCATCATAAGTCTTATATGTTCTACTGTCTTTACCCTCCACTCCAATGACAACATCATGACCCTGATCACTAATAAAATTCCAATCATCATGTTTGAGTTGCTTGCAATACAAGATAAGTCTTTTATACCAGTGCGCATGTTTAAGTCGCTTGCAATACAAGATAAGTCTTCTATACCAATGAGCATGTTTGGATAATTGTGACACCAGACAAGTCTTCTATACCAGTGAGTGAGCATGTTCGAGTTACTTGTAGCACAAGACAAAGTCTTCTATGCCAGTGAGCATGTTCGAGTCACTTGCAACACAAGATACATCTTCTATACCAATGAGCATGTTTGAGTCACTTGCAAGACAAGAAACCTCTTCTCCATCAACATCACTTATGATGATGTCCTCAATACTTGTGAGCATCCCACTGTGGCAGTCTTCAAAGCCACTACTATTTCTTGATTTGGAGCCCATTTGTGTAGTTTTTTTCTTCTAATAATACATTGAAGAAAATTGTCTTAAGAAAACTTGATTTCAAGAAGCCAGCCCCCATTTGATAGATGTCAGCAACATTCTCTTTGCTATCACAATGCTATAGTGTGATGTCACCAAGTAACACTCTTTCTCTAATGAAGTGCTCTCTGACATCAATGTGCTTTGTCCTAGAGTGATATAACGGATTCTTGGCCAATGCTTGAGCTGATTGGTTATCACAATATATTGTTGTTAGCTTTGACTCATTAAAGTAATCTATTTTTGACAATAGTCTTTTGAGCCATATAGCCTCACATGCACCTATAGTGAGTGCCCTATATTTTTTTTCAATCAAAGACAAAGAAACAATTGGCTATTTGTGTCACAACCATGATATAGCACCTTGACCAAGGAAAAATGCATATCCTTGTGTCGATCTCCTGGTCTCATGATCTTTGGCATAGTCACTGTCACAATATCCCATGTAGCTATGGATGACTTCCTCTGTATTCTATCCCAAACAATCTTGTACCTCTAATGTGACAAAGCATGTGACAGGATGGAATGGGGTTTCATTCTGGACACTCCTGAAAGTATGGGGGTGGGACCTCATTTTGTTTCTTTGTTGATGTCTTTTAAGACAGGCAAGGGCTAAAGTGGAGATCAATGGCATCTCTTGCCAAGCCTTTTAGCTTAAGAGGTCTATTAGGCAAGACTGCCCACTCTCTCCTCTATTGTTTGCCATTGCAAAGTAGCAAAGTGGATGCTTTGGGTTGGCTCATCCAAGATAGAATGGATAGAGGAAATGTCCAAGGCATTGTTGTTGAAGGGGAGCAATAGATTATTAGCCAATAGTTTGCATATGATACAAACCTCACCCCTCAAAATGATCCTCAGTCAATTGCGGTTGTGCTCCAAGGTTTAGAAACCTTCTATCTTGCTTTAGGATCGAGGATCAATTATAAGAAGATTGGGTAATATGGGAAAAAATGAGCCCCAAGACGTCTTAATGAATAAAGGGTGTCAACAAATTAAAGAAGGTGAAGTCTTTAGGCTCCTAGGCATTCTTATGGGCTTCAAATGTTCAAACAAAGACATCTAGATGGTATTGGGTGTTGAAAAAGGTTTGGGATAAGATCTCCAAATGGCAAGGACTTCAACCCTCTTTGCCCAAAAGGAAGTTTGGCTCGACCACTTTCTATATCCATCAGTGATCTACTTCATTTCCTATTGGTTTCCTTCCCAAAAGGTTCTCACATAAATTAATTCGATGTTTCATACTTTCCTCTGGGGGGCAAGTTAGGATAGAGGAAATCAAGAAAAGTAAGATAGGATTTTTGCACTATCTCCAAATTTAAGGGGTGCTTGGGAATTGTAAATGTTAAGCTATCCTCTGCCAAATTCATGGCACAATGAGTCATAAAGGCTATTAACAATCATGGCTCTCTCTAGGGAACTTTGATCAAAGGTAATCTAGCCAAGTCAAACCAATTAGGTGTAAACACTGGAGACTTCTACCATAAGGGGTGGTAGTTTTTAGTAAAGAATCATGTGTAGCAAATTTGGAAGTGCATATGGAGAGGATGGAAATGATTTTTGAGGAAGATGGGCACATTTTGTAGTAGTAAAGATTCCATATCATTTGTAGCAACTACCTAATAGAAGATCATAGGATCAAGGATGTTGTAAGATTGAAGAAAAAAGGACAATGACTTTGGTAGGATATTTGGGATAGGAATAGAGGCAGATGGATAAATAATAGTGTCTTGTAAACAGAATACAAGCTTAACAAGTTTGATCTTAATTTGGTTTAAGCATGAAGAGATTTGTGGGACAGAGACATGCTTGCTTGGATGGGAGGTAGTCTTGAGCCTTCACCAAGGGAATTCAGGTTGGCCGAGCAGAGCTCCTTGCTCGTAGTACCACTTTTTGCTTATAAATAGGAGGAGTTGATTGAGTCACTTAAAAGGAAGAGGCTCAGGAGAGATAGCCCATGGACATGGCTTAAAAGATTTGACAAAATTTGGCAGAAAAATATTTTGGAAAAGCAGTCATGTCTACTTTGTCTCATCCTACATAAAGGGTATGGGAGAGTCAATTCTAGGAGCTTGTGAGGAGGAATATCTCTTTCTTTCCTTCCCATTATTTTTATATCCTCTTAGAAGATATCCCCTCAAGAGTCACTATTGACTAGACATCTCTTAGAAGCAATGTCTTGTGGAATATTTGGGTTTAAGGGTGTTCTAGTGTTTTTAAAGGTAAAATTGTTGATGCTAGTTTCTCCTTACTAACATGGTGGTTGACCTTAGGCTCTCATTTTGAGAACATGGAAAAATGTAACTCTCTATTCCAAAATTGCTTGGAAAAGGATGCAGCACTCATCAAATAGACACCTAAGATGTGGTAGAAGGTCACAAAGGCACTGACAGACCTACGGCCCCAGGAGCTCTGACCAGCCAAGCGATGGATGACAATGCCTCATCACCCCCTAATCCAAGTCTACAGGTTACTCTGTTTGGGCCAATCCTTTATCTCAACTCCTCCCCTTAGAGCTGGCCTGTCTCGATTTAAATCATTCTGACTCTCTTCCCAAAAGACCTCTCAGAAGGGAAATTAAAGTCAGCCCCTTCACCCTTCTCACAAAAGGATGTGCCTCCTCACATCTTCAAGACACAGCCACCTTATAGACCTCTATGCCCTGGGCTTGGAACACTAGTTTCTTCTCCAATTTCTTGGAGCACTAGTTCTTCTCCAATTTCACCAGAAGGGAAGATACCCATCGTGTCTTACAAAAGACCTGGGCACCACAAACGCTTGGCGGATCAAAACACCCAAAAGGAGTTCAAGGAAAGTTAGCAAAAGGATCCTTTTTCTCCCCTCACCATGGATTTTTTCCAAGAACTACAATGCTTTCAACATCTACTTTGGCTTCAACTCTAAAGACTGCTTGTACCACCCTAGCCCGTAGGACTACATCTATGGTACCTACTATGCCACTAAGGTCACAAGCTAAGGTGATACAATATGTCCATTTTGACTCGCCCAAAGATAGAAGAGCTTAGAAATAGGTTGGTTCATTGGCTGACACATTCACTGTTAGTGTGATCTTCCACCCTAAACTTTGATTCAAAGAAGAATCTGTTTGATAGCATTTGATGCTAGGATGCTTATCTCCCCTATTTGGTCTACTAAGGGCGAGAACCTTAAGTGAAAAAAATTCTTTTTGAAGTTAAATATAAAACATGCGCTCTTTTCTCGAGAGGGGGGGGGGAAGAGGGATAGAATACAAGAAATAGAAGAGGGATGTAAAAAAGAGAAGAAGAATGGAGAAAAGAGATTAGGTATGTTGAAAATGGAAGAGGAAAAGAGGTATGGAATACTTTTAAAAAAAGTTAATTAAGTTGGGCTTCTACGAAGGCCTTTTTTCAATATATCCCTTTCCTACTAAATAATTGAGTTGGGATTTGAGGTTGCCTTAAGGGACATCATATACTGCTGTAAAGTCAACGTAGCAATAGTCTCGGATCCATTTCCTCAAGTCATTTTATTGATTTTCTATTTTATGCATGTAGTTTTTAGCTATAAGATGTACTACTACTTGGATCGGCTTAGTGGTTAAAATCAAGTTTGGATGGCACCTTAAAATAAAGAGAAGGCAATACTTAAATCATGAAGTGGGGAGCATTTGCTTCCAATGTTATGAATTTTGGTCTTAAAAAGGAGCTTTTAATGACTTCGGTGACAAGAATTACCATTTGAAGCGTTTAAGTGTCTCTCATTACTACTAATTACACCAACTAAGTCTTAAACTAATGTGGTGTACATTTTTTGTTTATCTCATTACTACTAATTAGGCCAACTAGTTCTTAATGTAATGTGGTGTACTTTTTGTGTTAAGATGGGATGATCTTAGGTTACAGCCATCTCAGTAGTAGAAGTTATACCAGCTGATTTGGCTAGGTGGTGGTCATTCGATTGGAAAACAAAGCATTGCACTTATTTGAAAAATGGACCTTATGGAAACACTAAGGTCCTCACACCTTCTCCACTTACTAGTCCTTTAAAAGAGAATTCGGGTGGCTTTCTAGGTTTTAATTTCTCTCTTGTTTCCACTTTAATGCCCTTCCATTTTCCTTTGATGGGAACATGATCTATTACTTTTGCCTCTGGACTTCTCATATGATGTGTGCAGTCTCTCACCTGTGGCTTTCTTGTATGATGAATCATGATTTCTTATATTCACCACTTGCTATGTCTTACAAGTTAGCAATGACATAGGCATAATATTTTTCTTTTCCCCTCTTTTCCCTCTCCATCTCTTGCCTCTTTTCTACATCCCTCTCAATATCTTGCCTCCTTTCTACATGTCTCTTCTCTTTTCTACATTTTCTTTTCACTTTTCTACACCTCTCTTCTCTTTTCAAGTTTCCCTCTTCTCTTTTCTCCATCCCTCTTCTCTTTCCCCCTTACCTTGTTCTTTTTCCTACATATCTTGCCTCTTTTCTACATTCCTCTTCTCTTTTCTACATTCCCTTTTCTCTTCTCCACATCCCTCTTCTTTTTCCCTCTTCTTTTTTCTACTATTTTCTACGTTCCCTTTTCTCTTCTCAAATGCCTCTTCTCTTTTCTACATTCCCTCTTCTCTCTTCTCCATCTTGCTTCTCTTTCCTACACTATAGCACTACGTCTAAAGTGGTAGTCAACATTGGTCATGAATAGGAAAGTGTATGTATATATTATCAAGTTTGTGTTAAAAAAAAGTGTACTTTAATATGAGAAAGACTTAGCAAGTTCTTGAACTACTCAACTCTCCTTTCAAGACAAAAAATTGTACATTCTAGTACAAGAAAGAGCTATGCTTGACTGATGAGTTGATCAACTTTTCTTTCTTGAGACAAAAGAGCTCTCATCAATTGGTGCGATACTCAACTTCTCTACTAATTATGATTACAATAAGTGACAAAGGCTCTTGCAAAATTTCTTCAATGGCCTAGTCAACTTGGGCATGCGGCCCATATAGAATATACAAAAAACTTTGTGGTGACAAACTTGTAGTTGACTTGGACTAAAATTGGGCAGCTTGACCACCCATGGAATGTCTTGGATCTACTCACTCTCCAATCGTGGGAGAGAACTACCACATTTGCTTTGTTGATAGCTAGAAACAAGAAAGGGATAAGCTAGAGGTGAGGCATAGCACTTAGTAAAGCCAAAGGGTGGAGCAAGAGGTACAAATCTGAAGGTGGAGCAAGAGACGTGGGTTGAGTAGTGTGCATAAAATGAAGCCAACAAGCACTTAGCTAGCTACATGGAACTTAAATCGCCAATGCCCACAAGGCCACCACATTGGAAGTCAACGAGTAATTGGCTATGTGACACTTAAATAGCCTAGAATTTCATTTTGAAAGATAATTTACAAGTCATCCTTCTAGCTATGCTATTTTTTATCAAACTTATAAGAAATGTTTTCCAACATGGCACTCCGTTTTGAAGGTTCATTTCTCTATTAAAGGGGGCAAGGGAAAAAACCCCTTCAAAGAGCATTGCAACCTTCAAATTTTAGGGCTACATAATTAGATCATATCATTGTAACTAGTTGGAAACATCTTGGCTGGCGAAACTCAATTCAAGTTCTTGATTGAGTTGATGTTCATCACAACATGCAAGCTAGGTGGTTGTAAGTGCATGCCAACCCAATGGCTATTTAATTGACTGCAAGCTTAGTGACTAAGCAATTAAATTAAGCCATCCCACCTTTTCCTAATTGAAGTCTGAGTGTCATTACAAATAGTCCTCATCGCTCCATCCTCTCTCCTAAACAACCTCCCCACTCCATCATTTTATGATGATTAACTCGCCTTTGCCCACTTACCATTATGTTGCATTATATAACAAATGTTAAAGATAACCTAAGTAAAAGGGTGTTGAGTAAAACTAATGCAAGCTTGATGGTTGTAATTTAATGGTAGAATATGAACAAGCAAGTCCATTTCCGCTATCACTGTGGGTAGAATAATATACCACAGTAGCACCATCTTCCACTTTAGCCATCTTGCCTCTCCTTGCAATCCTTGCATCCTCCCTTATTCCCTGCACTCCTACTTACTCACAATCCGTGCACCTTGCAAACCTTCTCCTTGCAATTTTTGTTTCTCAGAGTGATTATGGAAGTCTTAAAGACACACCTTGAGGTCAAATACACTTTAGCAAGCTCCTCCATGACATCCAATGAGTCAACTACTCTAACCAGTCTTGCAACCACAACATCCAACACATCCATTTCTCTCTCCCTTAATACCTTTATTAAAAATTTGAGAGAAGTGAATGCAAAGGAGGGATACATTATTTGTGGGAATAATACAATCCATATGTCCATAAAGATATTTGAGGACATGCCCAAAGTCCCAAGAGGCAATTTGCAAGGTAGTTTCTTAGAGCATGTATGAAAGCAGTAGGACATGAAGGAATTCCCCACCCTATAGACTTCAGTTACTTTGGGGTATTTGTGAAGGCAACATTAACATGCATATTGTGTAAGTATCCATTAGGAAGACTTCTATTTCTTCGAGGTATTTATGAAGGCAACATCAACATGTAGATTGTGTAAGTGTCTGTTGCCCAATATGTGAAAAGATAAGATGTGCCTACCTCATGAAAGTAATAAGGTGGAAGAACCCATGCAATCCATGGAGAGATTGCTTATGTCCTCCACCCAATAAGAAGAGGAAAAAGAAGAAGAAGGAGTGACGTTGAAAAGCTCACTATCATTGGCTCACTCTTGACGTGACATCAGATTTTCATTTCCATTATCATATCGATGCTTGTTTTATGATGTATCAACGTTCATTTGATGCCAATGCTTTGTCCAGCAGGTGTAGTCTAGAATCTCCAACATGAAACATTTATGAATTTTTAGAACACACCGAGTTGGATAATGTAGAGATTTCAATAGGGCCCTCTAATGTTATTCTCTTTTTTGATATGATGAATAAAACTTTTCCTAGATAGCAATACATGGTCTTGGTTGTTTGAAGAAATCCCCCCCCCAAAAAAATGCAGGTTTATATTATAAAGTCAAAAAGATGCTAGCTTTTACATCAAAAGTTCTCTACCCCTGACTAATACTATCGAGGAGAAGTAGCATAGGAAGTTATCATCTAGAATAGGTCAAAATGAGTTAGAAAGGGTAAGTGTTGAACACAACATGTCAGACTATCTCCTCCTTTGGCACCACATGAGTGATGACCTTGATAACCACACTACTCAGGATGTGCATGTATGGATGTTCTGAAGAGACAACACCTTTGATGCCTTTTTCTTTCTCAATATGCAAGAATTCAGCCACTCCAGAGCAGGCATTGCTTCTGAATTCTTTATCTTTCTCGGTATCAATGAACTCATCCACTCCTAATAAGCTGTCACTTCTATACTTGAGCTCATTAAAATCATCCACACCTGAAGGGACAAAGCTTGGCTTGTAGGCATATTCTTTAAGTCCTTTGAAATTGTAGTATACTCTATCTTTGTCATTGAAAACCACATGTCCCTTTTGTGGGCATTTTGCAACTTATCTTGAGGGCATGTTAACTAATGTTGATAAAGAGCACACTTGATAGTAGTGCCACATATGTCATGTTCCCCCTTGCCATGGCTAGATCCAAAGAAATTTCATATTATGTTTAGACTAATGATGGATTTAAACCCTATAGCAAAATAGAATCCACAATCTAATTCTAATTGAGAGGAAGCACCATTTGACCACACCCATTGTCGTTGTAGTGCTTCCTTTACTTGGCATTATGTCTTTGGTTAACTGACCCCAATGCAATAGAAGAGCATTCTAGACAAACAAGGTGCCATGTTCTTTGCAATCCAAAATGTAAAAATGGCATGTGCATTGTACTTTCTTGAACTCCTTTGAGTCTACTAGAAGATTAGTATAAGTCATATATTCCTACCGGTGGCTACAAGTCATATGCACCGATTTTTTTTAATTTTCTTGTTGTACTATTGTGCACTTTGTATTTTGTCTTGTTCTAGAAAGGAGTAATTTTCAGCAAAATCAACCACAGATATAGTTATGTCCTTGGGGAAATTTGCAAGGCATGTCGTGAATTGCTTATCTTACTAGCATGCTATGAAATTGTGAAGCACATATTTTAGGATGCATTTTACTATGTGATGATATTAAGCTCTTGTGGTGGAGTGGTCTTGCATGACAACAAACATCTCTTCTTGTCTAATCCTACAACATTAACCATTTCAAATCTCTTCTATTTTACAATGGCAAGGGTGTCTTTCCTCAATTAATTTGGGTAGACAAGTTGCTTCTCCTTCATAACATCCTTCACACCACACCATGGGCATTTGTCATGAATACAGTCAATGTGGTGCCACTTAGAATCTCCCTTTTAACAAATCACTAGCTCTCACATAGAATATAATATTCTAAACTTGCTTGCCCTTGCAACACACGATAAGGAGTCAAGTGGCCAAAAGAAGGGACATTCACTTGGGAGACATGAGCATCTTATCTCCATGAAGAAAAGCTTCAGTATGGCCACATCTCTAGTCATTCAAGCTTTTCAAGCTTTGAATCAATGTGGCACCACCGAGAATCTCCTTTTGAACAAATCACTGGCTAATGTGTTCAATTTGCTTGCCCTTGCAACACAAGACAAGGATCCAAGTGGCCAAAAGATGGGACAGTGACTTGAGACATGGGCATCTATCTCACCAAATTAAAGCTCTAGTATGACCGCATCTCAGGTCATTCAAAGCTTGCCGACCTATGTTAAGGTCTATGTGTGCTTTACAACAACGCACATTCATGACTTTAAGTCTCTTAATATACCAAGGTTTGTAATGCTCAAAGGTCCCTTTCCCAATCCTTATGTCAAGATTCTTAGCCTTGAATCTCATTTATAACACGGTTTTCTCATCCAACAAATTATAAAGTGTACATTGAAAATATATGTAGCAACATGGAGTCTAAAAGCTACAAGCAGCATGGTGGTTTCAACCAGCACAGTGGTGGTTATTATTTCAACCCCTGATAGTTTCTTATAAAATAATTATGTGTGTGTGTGTGTGTGTCCCACCCCAATTTCATGATAGCAATAACTAAAAATTTAACCAATTTCCTTCAGTGACCTTCAACCTTTCAAAAAGACAATGTTGATGTGACAGTTCCACTATGACTACCATTGGCCCCTTTTGCTTCTACAACTATTCCTTCACTCCCCAACAAGTAGCCCCTCTCTCTCTTGCTTGCGAGCCTCTATAACACAAGCTACAACCTCATGGATTCAATGGAAAATCTTTCTCTACAGACCAACAATCTTCCTCTGCCACCTCAGGCTTATTACTTGAGTGCAATTTAGGAGCAAAAGGTCTTTTTCTCCACTCCCGAGGTGGTCACAATGTAAAAATCCATAAAATACGTGCAAGTAAGCACACATTCAAAAGTACCCCTAGATTCACATTTTTCCTTTTTGGTCATAATTTTTTATCACTTTTTTGCATGTTTACATGTTGTGATTTTGATTTTAAAATTCTTGTTCTTACATATACATATAATAGTTATATTAGATAACTATTTTGTAAACACTCTTATCCATAAATGGCTCGTAAGTCCCCCAAATTTAAAAATTTCCTTGCATGAACGAGCATACTATCAACAAAAAGTGGTGGTGGCTCTAGAATGGTCAAGAAAGTGGGATTTTCTCAAGCTCCTAACTGAGAAATTGACATCTCAAAAGAAAAGAATGTTGCACATGTCGATTTTGTTACACATGTGCAGCCATGCAATGATTGAACTCATGCCTAAGGTTCAATGCTAGTTTGGAATTCCCTTGAAACAAGAGAAGGTCCTATAGAAGGAGAACGTGGACCAAGTACCCACTTTAATGGAGAAAATGGAAAGTATCCATTGGGTAGTGTCCGGTTGTCCAAGTTCATACCCGCTTAGGATTTGTGTCACCAAATTTCATGACAAAGATGCTATTGTCCTTCAAGAGTTTATAACATCTTTGCTTTTCCATTATCCTTTAAGAGTTAATAGAATATCTATGTGTCTCAAACTTCTATCGCAAACCCTAAACTAATATGAAAAGTCTTCAAAGAGTTTCAGGATGTGTCTAAAAGTCTTTCCAACATACCTTTATTTGAAGAAGCATTCAAGAAGAATTTTATGCCCTTTGATTTATGTCTAAAAGTATTTTCAATAAAAATCAAAAGACATAAAATGCTTCATGAATGCTTTCTTGCCCAACTCTTGTTGAAGAAGGATTTGAACCTGCTTAGGGATATGCATGCATCTTTCTAGAAGCATTAGTATACATACCATCTTTAAATCTCTATCTAAAGTAGGAATGATGTGGGTAGACCATGTGACATGCTGCTATTTGAGTTGTTGTTACTTTTCTTGGTTGTCAAACCACATCACTTTCTATCCATATATCTTTGGTTACTCCTCTTAGTTATGAGTACTTGTGTCTTGCTAATGCTATATCTCTAGTTACTATTATTGTTTTGGTTTTCTGTCTCTCTTGGAAGAATGGCTTGTAATGCCAATTGATGTCATGGGTTTCATGTTACTTTTATGAATCACAACTATATATACACTTTTCCCTCTTTTTATTAAAAAAACATGCAGCAAACACAACTAGCCATAACTAGCATGTGGTCGTTATTTAAACGATGGTCACTTGCAGAAAGATATAGCCTCTCTCTCTCTCTCTCTCTCTCTCTCTCTCTCTCTCTCTCTCTCTCTCTCTAAGTAGCTTCGTAGCATAGATTGCATTTTTTCAATAAGGTCATTTTTCCAACCAAATTAGAAAAACTTAATGAGGATGTCCTCAAATGTATGCACATAATTGTAGCACAGTATTGGAGACCCCCTAAACCATAGCAAAGGTTCTCAATCAGCTACCTCCTTTAGTTTGTGGGAAGCTCAATAATGAAAGATTGCTTATTTACGTGTGTCGAAGAATTATTTTGTGCTTTTAAAATATTTTTGGTATCCTATACAATCCAATACGCGTGCTTCATAGGCATTATAGCATTTGCAACAGTATAGTGATCTCATTAAGATGCCAACTATGTAATATTTTGATCTTAAATTCGAGTTGAGAATGTGTAGATTAGCTTGGATGCCAAGTTTGTCAATTTTGATATGAGCAAGTTATCCATATGCAATATATTCCTTGAACTTGGCAAAAAATGGCTACACACAATTATGTATTGGCCCACTTACAACAATGCATTCTTTTTTAGATTGACCTCATTCACCTTAGTAACAACCTTGGCAACAAGAATTTGCTCCACTTGTTAAAGTTTGATCGACTTGCCTTCTATGACCAATTCAACATCAAATCAAAGCAAACGCAAGCTATCTCCACTCTACAATTTTGAATGTGAAAGATTTATGCTAATGGTCTAAATCTTACATTCTTATACTAGCTTTTTAAGTTGTTAGATGATTAGTATACTGATTTTTAAAGTAATAATAATCAATGGTGGTGATGCTCTTTGAAATATCATGAATTGCACACTTTTTTCCCTTTTATGAGGTTTTTTTGGGATTTTCTTTAATAAAGAATAGTGGCAAGGTCACATCAAGACAAATTTAAGGTATTGGCAAACTCACTTATTTAATGAGAGACTTTGACAATAGCCTCCTAAAAAATAGAGACAGACAATGCATTCTAACCATGCAAAGGGCTAGATAGTCTCACTCTACCCTACTTCCTTTATTATTGTCAACCCTTACAACCCTACCTTTTGATAGCAAATTTTAAGAGTATTGTATTATTTATTATTTGACCAACTTGGAGACCTTGTGTGAAACCATCCCTACACCTTAATATGAAAACACATCAAGCCCAATAAAATGCATTAAACTAAAATGTGGGGCCATTTTAAAAATGGTATTGACCAAATGATCCATTTCTTGTCTTTGAAACATGTGAATAAGCACTATTAGTGGCTCTTCTTTTGAAGTTATTGATATTGTTGGATATGACCATTGACAATATTAATGTGTTTTGGATAATCTAGACATGGTTTTTAGCTAGTTTTGGTACATGTGCATACCCAAAAACAACTATTTAGGTGCACGAATTTTTTATTTAGGATTGTTCATGATTGACTTCACTATCAATCAAATGCGCACTTTCTCACAGACCATAAATTCACCTTGCATTTCTCTTTGCTCAAGCACCTTCCTTGGTTCCTATCCTTTCAATTATACGTAACCTAAGGAATCCTACTCATGCACCAAACTCAAACAATATGGCTTGTTTCATGCATCCACTTCCAAGATTTTGGGATAGCCTTCATATACCAATTCATCCACCATTAAGAATTTACGAGTAGCATGATTTATTAGTCCCAAATCATTACTTGAATTATGAGATTTGGGTGGCAAAAAAGTGATTTATAAGTAATTAAGGAAATTGGTGTTCTAAATACCTAACTAGGCCTCTCTTTTGGTGCATGTTCTTCATGGCAACATACTGCTAGGATTCAAATGCGATTCAAAAGAGAACCATGGTGGATGAGACATCAAAGGATGATAGACCAATCTTCATGTGGTTGTAGTTTAGTCTTTGACCATCACCAACTCCATAATAAAATCATGGACCTTGATATTTGCAAGGAGGATTTGGTCTTGATGGACCTTATGTTGTTTCTTATATCCATGATTTTTTTGATTATTTAATTTTAAAAAGAAAACATTAATTAATAGGGTTTAGATTATGTTTTGAAATTCGTGGTTACAAGCTCCATGACAAAAAAATAACTATAAAACATTAGGTATGATTGATCAATGAATGCAACAAGATGCAAATCTATCAAGTAATGCAACTATAAGTCACAATAGAGCTAGGTGCACTTACCCCACATATACTAATATTCAAGATTTTCCCCCAAACGTGAAAATGCATCCTAATTCATTGGCTCCCCTAATATTTCAAGGTGGCATGTATGGCAAGAGCATGACAACTTTCTAGAGGCTCTCCATCATCATCAACTATAGAGTGGTTGCACCACTCTTAGGCCTAGTACACACCAAAGCTGCCAAAAGATGGGTGATGATGTGGCCCAATTAAAGTTTTTAAAACCTTGTTGGTAGTAGAACCTTGTACACAAGGCCAAAGCTCAATCCATTGGTAGCTAGTTGATGCCTATGTGATAAGTAGTTTCTTATGTTGAGGTGGTAGCTAACAGATAGTATTTCCTTGGGCAGCCACATAGTTAGGTGTCCAAACTTGGGCACCCAATTACAAACCTATCAAATTCTGGTGGTGCGTAAACACCCTAACCATTGAAGACCACCACCTCTTGCCCTTACATTGGACACACATTAGGATGGGATTGGATGGTGTGTACCAGGACTTAACAATAAATTTGCAAATGCAAACTTACAAAGGATGAAGGTGAGAGAAAATGACAAGAAGATAGCTCTTTTTGTTTTTGTTTGAAATAAGGAAAAAAAATGTGGCACAAAACTCTAACTTTAATTAAAATTTTAATGAAAAAAAGAGTAGATAAAACTAAGCTAAATTAACATTTTAAACTCATTTGAAACACTAATGGCCTCCTTAACAAAGTCAGCTTAATAGAATGTAGGAGTAAGAAGGAGGAGACAATGGATTCTATATAGATGGTGCAACCCAAGATCATGGAGAAGTATTAAAATACCAACATCAAGAAGGCCCTCATTCAATATATGATGGTAGAAGTAAGGAGGAAGAGTCAGCCATTTCGACGTAGGTGTTGTAACCCAAAAATGTGGTGGTGAACAAGGAAATCTTGGATGTAAACCAAAAGAAAAGGCCAGATGAAGAAAAAATTCAATCAAAGAAGTCTAGTCATGATTCAGATGAAGGGGGCAAGACTTGGCATCTATGCATACGATACTTAAGAACATTAACGATGTAGCCATAAGCTTTACAAGGGGTAAGGTAATAGCTTCTATTTCCTTCCAGATGCCTATAAGGCAATAAGATAAAGGTCGAGGGAGTGGGAGAGGAGAGTGTAATACTCTAATTATGTCGATTGTGGCCTTGTTGTCATGGAACGTGAGGCATTGTTGTGTTTGAATTTTAGAATACAAACATGCATGAATCCAAACAGAAAAGCATATAAGCAAACACCAACAAATGTACTATCACAATAAAATATGACTCGACTTTACATAGATTCTAGAAAATTTATAATCCATTCTTTAGAACCCAATGTGCATGTACGTATACAACAAAACCAGAAGAAATATATCACAGTAAAGAATTAATATATTAACATACAATATTTGATAAGTAAGTGCACAAGACAACAAAAGCATCAATGAATAATAGATCTCCTCTACATAGAACATTAGGTTTATGTAATACAAACAAAAATAAATACAAAAGACAACAAAGCATTAAACATGAATCCAATACAAGATAAATACATTCAAGTCATTCAATAAGCACATAACCACGGGATGCATCAAGGGTGAACATTTCTCCTCCACATATAGATTAGGTGTATCATTTCTTGGTAGCCATGATAACAACTGTGCTATTAATGCACATTAATGGAATCCTAATGTTAAGCCATATGTAAACGTCCATGCAAAATCTTCTAATACAATAGGACCATTTTGAATCTATTTTATGTGTAGAACCAAGACCCTGGGCCAAACTACCACTAATGAATGTATGCAGAGATTCCTATCTACTCTCTAAGAAAATGATGCCACCTTGAAGGGAGAAGTAGCAACACTGGCAAGAGGGAGAACAAAACATCATTTCAATGGTTGAATATGGCCTTTCCAAAAACCTAAACCTAAAACTAATCTCAATTTACACTAAGCACCAGCTTAACCTAGAAAGAAGCCTTTAACCTAGTCACATTAACCAAAACAATGGGTAATCAAATAAGTGTTCTTCATTAGCGACTTTTCCAAGAATCAAGTAATGATATTAACATCTCTAAAATTTTCATAATGGTTTCTTTCCAAGGATCACATGTGCAGGCTCTGAATTTTAGAGTGTGTAGGTTTCTAAAGTTTAGAGTTCTACGTCCAACTAAGGTTATATCCTTAAATAAGACCAATTGTGCTTGTTGGTATAGGGATTTCAAAGTGTCTAGTTTTTCTCTTGATAATGATGTAAGGTTCTTGTTATGTATTGGAAAGTGCAATGTTGATTATGTTGCGGTACTTTTAAAGTTATATTTTGCCTTTCTTGTATATGTTAGCCTGAGAACATTAGGCAATGTGATGTCATTGGTCCATGTTTTTTTCTTATAATATCTAACTAAGCCTTGCACGATAAGGAGAAGTAGGTATCTTTTGCCAATTCTAGCACCACTTGTAAGAAATATATGGATTCTTTGGAGTGGTTGAATCCTTTTGAATAGTAAAAGGTCATCAAGAATTTCTCTTCGCTGTTCATTGAGTGATATCAATTGTTTGAAGTAATCTTCATTATTTCGGAGTAGGTGTTTCTTAGTTGTAATAATAAAATTGTCAAATAGGATTTTTTAATGTCGTATGGCATATCTACTACAATTTAAAAGTTGTCTTCATCTTTTATGTTCCTCTAATTGATTTTCATTGTTCAAAATTTCCATATTCTCATTACGTTTTATTAGTTTGTCATAGTCGAAGTTGTATAAATGTCTATTTTTTATTATAATGAATTCTCTTACAATGAAAGAATTTTCCCAAGAGAAATGAATGAGGTGTTTGATTCTCATCTTCCTGAAATGGGTAGTGAAAAAGTAATCATCATTGCCCTAAAGCGGCCCTGAAGTAATTCTTGAGATCCTTCACTTTGTTGAAATTTACAAATCTTAAGATTTTTTGCTTTGCATCTTTCTTTACTTAATTTATGTGGTTTTACTCAACAGGAAATGTTGCCAAGCACATATCTTCCATACTTTGTCTATTCATGTACTTGTCAATGATTGTTACAGATGTTTGTTGGCCAAGTTGTCTTGTAGTTCTTTTAGTTGTTCTTTTCTTTTTAAAATGTTTGCTCTATTTTATTTCATATTTGTGCTGATAAATTGAAACTCTCTCTTTGTTCTATGTAGTGGCAAATACTATGCAATACATGAAGCTAATTGTGCAATCATTTTTTGTGCATGTAAGAAGGCATTCCCCATCTTGTGTGTCTGAGTTTTCTTGCATGCAACTGCTCATAGTTTCTTTGAAGCTTGTAATTATTGTCTTATCAAATTTTTTAATATAGGAAGTACAATATGAGGTTGCAACATATGGATCCATAAAAAATTGTATATTACCACCATAAGAAGCTCATTCTTTTGTTAGAATGATCAATGAAAATTTATTTTGGTTGTCTTTTCAAAAACAAAGTTGGTTTCATTAGTTGAGACCATATGGATAGTATGTACATTGTTGAATCTATTTCTAAAGAATTTAATCACTCTTACATGTCATTTTAGAATCAAGAGGTATCAAGCAAATTTATTTTTTATTTATCTTAAAAATTTCATCATATTGTTTTCTTTTGTTTCCTTCTAGAGGTTGGAGTATTATAGTTTCATTTATTTTTGGCTTTGGATAATGAAAATGACAAGTTTGTGTGGTTTCCTTTTTGTATGTGGATGTATCTTTGTGTCGATATTCCCATTATAAAATATTTATCACATGTTATGTGATTATCAATGAAAGATAGTATGTCATGTTCATTGTTAGAGTTGTATAAAGGAGCTTCTTTAAACCACAAGATTTCATGTTCATGTTGGCTTCCCCTACTTTGAAATTTTTTCACAAAAAAGTAATCAACAATGTTTCCTAATATGAATTCATTTTTACAAAGTAATGACAACATGTTTTGAGTTTATGGACATAATATCATGCGCATATTGAAGGATTTCCTCTGATTTGTTGCTCAACAGTTTGTTTTGATCATTTGTTGTTGTGCTATTGTTATGGTTGAATATGTTGTTTGTACGCATGTTGTCAATGTCTCCCACAATGCTCTACACATTAAAATGACACAAATAAAGTTGGAGATCCCAATTGTCTCATTATTGCAAATGCCTCTTTATGTAGCTTTTCTTTGTACTCAAGAGAAGCTATTAATGATTTAAAACCTCTATATCCAATACTTGAATGCAAAACTCTATATCTATTGCAAATGCCTCTTTATGAAGCTTTTCTTTGTACTCACAAGAAGTTATTAATGATCTAAAATCTCTATATCCAATACTTGAATGCAAAACTTTCTCAATGTTTGTACTATTCATGTTATATTTTGCAACAAGCATTTATTATACCCTTTCTTAATCAGACCCATATTTATTGCATCACTTATTCAAGTAATACTCTTATTGATTTGAAGAATAGATTTGTTATATTATGACTACATTTTAAGGACTTATTAATTGTCTCCCATTTATCAATATCTCAGTATGTTGATTTGTTGTTTATGATTGTCCTTGGTGATGAGAAATATAGAGTAGTGAAATTTAGTTATTAACTATGTTTATCTTGAAAACAACCACAAGGGGTTTTGGTTTTCACATGGAGCCACAAATATAGCCTATGTTTCAAAATCAATAACTTGCTCAATACTAACTAGTATCTATATGAATGGTCTCATCTTTGCCATTTGTCTATGTTGCTTCTTGTATTGAGTCTGTTTGCATTTTAATTGTACCAACGATTGCACATTATTGTACCATTCTTCATTTTTAAAATATTATATTACTTTGATATAAGGTGTCTTTATACGTGAGTGCATAGCTTTCATAAGAATTTTTGGTCGTACACTCCCAATTAGATAGCTTGATTTTAATTCTTGTTTCTTTTTATCCCTATTATTGTACAAGCTTCATGATCATAAAAACGTGGTAATATGCATTGCAGTTTGCTTGTATTACAAGTAAATTAGATATGCTTCCTTTCAGCCCATACTATCCATCAAAAGTCAATTGTTAAATTTGGGCAAAGGCAGATTTAGGAGACACTAATGAATTAGTGTCAATCTAAATATGTGATTACTGTATCCAATTTGTCAGATATGCATGTTAAACACTCAAGGCAAATAATTAGTGATTGTTTGAACTTTTGCCAAAGTGATGCTTGTCACATCCAGCATGCTCAAAATGATTGGCTAGGTATTCTTTTTACACATACAAATTTTTAAGATGAAATGACAAAATCCAACAAGTTTGAAACTCTCTGACATTTTGACAAAGTCAAACATCTATTACTTCGTCAATTGCAACAAAAACTTAATAAGACTACTAAAACTTTAATTATGCAAAGTTTAAAAAGGTAGTTAAACTTAAAATTATCAAATCATCTACCATTTTCCCATTTCCAATGATAAGTTTGTCTCATTGTCAGATTATTGTCAAGAGGAATTGCCAAGTTGAATGATCATTACAACTAATGTTGCTAAGGGCATTTGGCTTCCTTCTCCTTTTTTCAATGAGTTCTCACAAAGCTCTTTGTATTTGGAAATGGCAGTTTTCAAAAAGAACAAGGGATCAACTTTGACTAGCTCTATCCACTCAATTATAGAAGAGGGATCTAAGGCTAGATTGAGATGAGGCATTCCCCGATGCATCATTACATGTGTTTTTGTTGCACATTGAAATTTTAGACACTCTGATGTAGTCCCCAATATTCAATACTTTAACAAAGTCCACCTAGAAGAGGTCATCTACATGCAAAGTAATTTAACCAATCCCTGCTCTACCAACCAAGTTATCCTTAAAGGACATAGGATAAGTTACATTCTAGATCATATAGGTCCATATTTTTTTGAACCTTTCCTTCAAAGAAAGCATCTATTCTTCTGTCTGAAAAAGGTCTATTTCTTTTATTAATAATGGATGCACAAGCACATTGTCTTCTTCCTCATTACCTAGACACTAAATTGGTTCATCAATTGTCAAACCAATCCTTGCTCTATCAACCAAGTCAACCTTGAAGGACCTAGGATCATATAGGTCCCATATTTAGTTTGAACCTTACCTTCGAAGAAAGCATCCATTTATTCTATATGAAAGGTGTATTTCTATTATCAATAATGGATGCACAACTACATTGTCTTCCTCTTCATTACCTAGACACTGAATTCGTTCATCATTTATCAAAGGACTTGCCAAAAGAGAAGGCTCTTCTTTAGGAAATAAAACTCTTGTCGTTTTGTTAATGAAATGACTATCAATAGACCTCCTCTTCATTGAACCTCTCTTTTTCGAAGAACCTTTCTCAATGGTGGGTGGGGACGTAATTAACCAGGAGGCTACCCTTGTTATCAAACTAGGACTCCCAGTACATAAAATCCTTGGGGAATAATGAATTGCTATCAAAATTTTCCTTTTACATCATCAATAAAGTTCTCTATTAAAATACTCAAATGAAAGCTATTCAAGAGTTAGCAGTGAAAAATTAACATGCTATTGAACATGTTAGAGTTCTTTCCAATGTGACAAAAATTGCATCAAAGCTTCCAAAATCACTTTTCCCAATGAAATAGCATGAACAAAATTAATGTAAATTAGCTACAATTTTATATATTTATGGAAATCATATAATCTTGACAAAGAAGGTACAATCCACATCAAAATCATGATTGGCAATTTTCATCCAATGTTATACATAACAAAAATAATTGCTTTAGCTCTTTGTGCCTATTTTATGACACCATCGTAATAACGAAAACACAATGCACATAGTTTCACATGAAATTCATGCATGTATAATGATAGAAGCAATACAATATAAAACTAATACTTCCACCAACCCCGTTGGACTATCATTACCCCCCTTCCTTGTTTGGTAGCAAAATAGGCTAAAAGTTGAAAAGGGGTTATGAAACACAAATCCAAACAAGAGCATATAAGAAACACTGACACCCAAAGTATTACTTGTAAAATATATTTAACGACTCACATATTGAAGAAGAATCGTTATTCGATAACCAGGCAAATAAGGAACCATAAAGCATTAAATGAGTTGACAATAGGGTATATTTCAAGTAGATTTGGAGAAAATCCACCATGGAAGAATCTAAACTTCATAAACCAAACCTTATGAATCCAAAGAGAAAACCATTAAGCAAACACCAACAGCCATAGTATTACCATAAAATATGCTTTGGATTTACATAGATTCCAAAAGAATTGTTGTTCAACAACCAGCCCAATAATACAACACTATACCATTAAATATGTTTACAATAGGTCAGATTTTAGGTCTATTTGCACAAAATCCACCATGAAAGAATCCAAACTTCAGAACCTAACCTACATGCACATATTCAACAAAATAAGAAGAAATATATCATAGTAAACAATTGATACATTAACATAGAAATTCGGCTAGTAATTGGACAAACTAATAGAAACGCCAATGAATAATACATCTCGTGTGCATAGAAGATTAGGTGTATGTAATACAAACACAAATATGAAGACATGAAAGCACTAAACATGAATCCAATACAATCTAAATACATTCAGATGGTTCAATAAGCACAAAACCACAGATTGCATCAGTAGAGACTATATCTCCTCTGCATATAGAATTGGCAGCCGTGATAACAACTGTGCCATTGGTGCATGATGCATTAATGGACTCCTTATGTTAAGCCATATGTAAACTTCCATGTAAAATCTTGTAAGAAAATAAAGAAAATTTGAATCTATTAATAGTGAACAAATATATAGGCTTTAAATGTAGAAACACGATCCTTAGCCAAGCTACCATGCATGAGCATACACAGATACTCCTATATGCTCTCCAAGAAAATGATAATGCTCCTCATCCACAAGCAATACCATAAGGAGGGATGATATATATTTGCCGACACTTATAGATCAAAGACAAAAGAAAAGAATTATGCAATGCTCAAGCTGCATACAAAGTACCAATAAACAAGCAAATCGTACATTCTAAAAACTACATTGGGGTCATTGAAAAAGTGCAGATACACACAAAAGCTGATGCAAAAGACAAACGAGAACTAGTGCGTGAGACCAGAGACTGCAAGCAGGGGAATCCAAATAGATCTAGAGGTGTAAGAAACGTGATGGAAGTAATAGGTGCTGAGTGAAGAAATGAGCAATAGGTTAAATATGGCCTTTCTAAAAAGATAAACCTAAATATAACTGCCATTTACATTAAGCACTAAATTAACCTAAAATAAAGTCCTTAACCTAGGAAATCAAACAGCCGCTTTTATAAACCATATCATAGACCCCTTACACGGCAAAAAATTGAGCTTGACCAGATACAAACTTAAAACTTGGAAGGCCCAAAAGGCCAACCATCTCCCATAGGCCCTTAGCAAGGCCAATAAAAGTGTCAAAAGTGTGTGTGCATGTTTCCAAGCAATCATATTTTGGATTTTGCAGCCTATTTGGATAGCGCGTCAACACGCTATAGCCCACCTACCAAAGCCCATGAGCTCAAACCCTTCCACCTAGCCCACCATATCAAATGAAATATGGGTTGAATTGAATATCCATTCTTCATTCATTAAAAGAGAATAAAGCTCAATATATGATATCATCTTGCTTGGCCATTAAAGCTACGTTCAAAAACTAAGAAAAAGTCCAAAATTAATGAAATGGGTGTTTACTATAAGCATAACATGTTATCAATCCCCTTGGTCTCCCTACGCTCCTTTGCATACTCTCATTTTTCATTCAATCCCCTTCATTGCATGACTCTCTTCGGGGAATTGGAATACAGAAGGACAACTTCGCATAGGTTGAGTTTGCCAGTGTGTTGTCTATAAGATTGATCGGTGGTCGATTTCATCTAGCAAGGCCTAGGAATGTGCAAAAACTAAGAAAAAATAGGTGTCTAGTATAGCATAATATCTTGATGATAGCATAGGGTGTAGATGTGACCCTCTTTGGGTCGCATCTGCACCCTATGACAATGTGTTGTCTATAAGATTGATCGGTGGTCGGTTGCATTAGCGAGGCCTAGGAACGTTTAAAAACTAAGAAAAAGTCCAAAGTTATGTTTAGTATAGCATAATATCTTGACGATCGCATAGGGTGTAGATGCGACCCTCTTTAGGTTTACCCTTCACCTATCCACTCGTAATGCGAAGTCGGTGTGATGAGACACGGAACGAGAAGTGGGGGAAGAGAATCCATGTGTATCTTGGTGTATCTTACTACACATCATCCGTGAAAGCATGAGATGTAATCAATCCCCTTAGGCTGGGTTCACACCACCCGTCGGGCATCCAACAAAAGGTGGTGTGAAGGGTGGTTGTTATCCTACTTGGCCCAATGGGAGGGACATGTCTCAACATCGACACATAAGATTTTTATTTGGCCCATGAAGGCCGCCCACTCCATAGCCAACTTCTCCAAATGCTAGATGATTGGCTCATTCTATCTCGTCCGAACCGCTACACTGGTGACATAAATTAGTCGCTTACGGTTGGTGTGAACCACCACACCCAGTGGCCATCCTCCAATTCTATTTCCTCCTCCAAGGGTGAGAGGGTGGTTTGAACCCAACATGTAGAGTAGAGTCCCATGCATGACTAGGGTCGTGGATTCCGAGGCCTCAAGTGCGAGCAAAATTAGCCTAACGTAAGCGAAAATAGTATGAAGGGGGTAGTCTAAAATCAACTAGCCAATGAGTTGGGAGCATGTAATGGAGACTCTTGGGTGATGGAGTAGCCCCAAGTACTCTCCCCAGAGTGGCATGACTCTCCCAAGAGTTGCATGACTCTCCCCAGCACTCTCCCGAGCACTCTCCCCAAAGTTGCATGACTCTCTTCCAGGACCATTGCATGACTATCTTTGAGGAATTGGAATGCACAAGTACAAGTTTACATAGCTCCAGTTCGCCCACCGTGCTGTCTATAAGATTGATTAGTGGTCGATTGCATTCTAGGAATGAGCTCCCGTGTTTGGCTCCGCCTCTCATCCCTCTTTCCTCAAGCTCGCCATCTTCCTTTCACCCAAGACCCATTTCATCGTCTCTCTTTGATCGGCATTTCGAGGGTTCCTCCACATACCTTCCCTCCCTCTCCTCGTTTTTTTTCATGTATGTATGGAAAATCTTTGCATTGTCAACTTGATGTCATTTAATTATCGTTCCTGTACAAGCATTGACCCTTGCTTGTGGTCTCGTGTAGCACCTCGGCTGCCATTGCTTTCGGAAGAGACCCTGAGAGTTCTAAATGGGAGAATGCTTGCAATTGAATCCCGACATGCTGGACTATCGAAGGCTGTTTTGCAGGTAACTTGTCTAGCCGAAGTAAGTGGGGCCGTCTTTTCCCTTGTCCTTTTTTTGTCAGTCGTCATGCTGAATTCACATGTACACCAAGAGTTGCAAGTGGACATCATCTGTCATTTGGCGGACGGTGGAACGAAGCCCCACGCGTGGTCTAGACATATTTCTTCTAGCATCAAATGGTAGCCGTTTCAGCTCATTATCAACACTTCCCTTATAGCCCAATGCTAATGCATCACATTTTGTGCAACCACAGCTACGATTCAAATTTGAAAGGCTGAACTAACTGCTCCTACTGGCGGTGAAAGAGAGACAGTTATGTCACAATGAAAGGGGAGAAGTGTAATGCTTATCAAGGTGTATTGTAGAGAGAGAATGAGAATTGAAGTAGAAGGAGCAGAATAACTGAATAACAACCGGCTGTGGCATGTGTAGCAGCCTAAGTTCCGATGCAACATAAGACGAAATGAACTGAAATGAAGCTGCTTTAAGATGTCCCTAGCCTCAACACTACGATGACGTAGCTACATGCCAAAACTAGGGGGCATCATTCTTAAAAGACCATATAATTTGTGCAGAAAATCGCAATCAATGCCTAAATTATCAGAACAGCTCCTGCCTATGAAAGGGAGTGCAATTTACCATTTAGAGACAGAGCTGAATATGAGTCCTGTAGAAGGGAAGGGTGCTTCTTCATGTTGCTGTGAAATTTTCACTGTCTAGTAAAGCTTCCTGCGTGACCGTTTGCACATTATTCTGAGCTCTCAAGACACTCAAGGAACTCACTCTTTGAATTCGATTACCTACACAGCCAAGCCCATGCCATGGATTTAGACCGTGGATGACATGCTTTTCAAGCAACCTAACATGTTAGTGGTGGCAGCCCCAACGCAATGTGGGTCTCCAACTTTCCTGATCCCTCTAAATAGTTTGTATATTTGTGTCCCACCTTGGTGTTTCCCGTCAATGGAGCTCTCCTATCCTTCTAAACTCTCAAGTACATGTAGTTCTCTCTTTGAACTTTGCGGTCTTGTGGTCACCTGCATATGTTCTTCAATGTACAAACCATCAAGTCTACTTTGTGTTATGCTCTAGCCGAGATAGCATGACCTCGGAAAGGTCGGTGGGCATTTTCTCTTAGATGACCGACTTTTGTAATATTTTATGTGCGTAAATAAAATGGTCAAGGGAAGTAATTGCCAAGGTCCTAGGTGAGGGTGTATTGGCATCAACTAGGTGGTTTTGAGTGCTCAGGCCTAGGTGCACCTAAATGTGTGAGAATGCCAAGGGGCAAATGTTTTAATTGTGCCCCAAGAGAGGGGTAAATGGTGTACCAAGCTAAAGGTCTAAAATGTTGACATGTGGCAAGAGGGAACCATCTAGGGAATTGTGGGCTTGTGGATAAGCATGAAGGAATGTAATTACGTATCTTTGGTGTACATGCAATCCATGAGAGAGGCTGGGAGGTTATTCGGGATGCCATCGCCTGTGATTCGACGAATGAAAGTGAAAAAAGGAAAGAGTGTATCATTTGGTATCTGAGCGTTTAGGCTGGACGAGGGGATTGCATATGAAGCTCAAGTTCCCACCTTTCTGGTGTTCACTCATCATGATACAACCTTGTGGAAGGAGGCTGCGGTTAGCCTTGATTCGAGTTTGTGGAAAAGGCAATAGTCTACGAGCACCATCTTATCAGTCTTTGCATGTGCGGCATTAATAAGGGGGAATTCCGAAAGATAGCGAACCAAGTCTGTTCCTTCGTTTATCCTGTCTGGGAATGGCCGCCAACGGGTTGTTGCTACAGCAATAGCTTACTTCAGGAGGGTCTACACCAGGTGCGGGACTTCTTGGCATGAGGACCTGGCTTCTCGCGTCAGGGATACTTGAAGAGGAACGATGCGTGCCTGACTGGCTTGTGTTTGGAGAGCCACCGCTC
The DNA here is from genome assembly GCF_047967505.1 of Dipteris shenzhenensis. Classification (NCBI taxonomy): domain Eukaryota; kingdom Viridiplantae; phylum Streptophyta; class Polypodiopsida; order Gleicheniales; family Dipteridaceae; genus Dipteris; species Dipteris shenzhenensis. The sequence continues at coordinate 17,018,918 of NC_141620.1, read as the reverse complement.
GGTGTTGATTGCAGCGTCATGACTATATGGATGGCTCATTGACTCCACGAAATTGAGCGGATTGGTTCGGTCGACGGGCTATCTAGCAGTTGTGGTCACGCAAATAGCTCGTGAGCGTGGGTACAGTTACGTGCACGGCTCTAGCTGGAGAAACGTATATCTGACGAGGTTCTTGGGATACGATTACTTGTAGAACAGATATGAAGCCAATTCTCTCCAAGGTTCCGTGCGCTGATTGCGATATCTATAGTTCTGAGCTATTACTTTAAGTGTTCTTTGCAATTCAAATCTGAGTGGGACTACGTCTGAGAAAGAAGGGCGTCCGAACTCGAATTACATGGAGCTTCCAGGGAGCAGTTCTTTTCCCTTCTATACAAATTTTCAATTTGCAGCTTATTATTCCTGTATAGCAAAGGGGAATTTAAAGTGAAAAAACAAAAATAAAAAAAATTCTATTTTCCCTTTTGAAACAATGGAGGCAGAGGGACAAGATTCTAAGGGTAAATCCTGGTGAATCTAGAGCGCGATCTACGCAAGAAATGTCCCATCACACAACACCTACTGTGGTGGGTAGGATTTCTGTACTAGAAGATGCCTTACAACAGATCAGGAACCAGCAGCTTCAAGTGAATGCTGGTCAAAATGAAATTAGAGAAATGGTGCAAGCCTTGTTGGCTAGACCATTTAGGAATGAAAAGGGCAAAGCTCCAGCAGAGCGAGAGCCCAGTATACATTCGTCGGAACGTGCGAAGGCTTAGGTACCTAATATTGCTAACTATAGATCGGAAAAGTACGCTGGTTGGAGGACCGAGCGCAGTTTTGATGTGATTGAGGTTTGGTTACACAAGTGGGAAGAAGCCTTCGCCATTTGTGAAATCAGCTCTGATCTAAAGAAAATCCGCGAGACCACTCACTTGTTTATTGAGGCAGTGGATAGGTGGTGGATCAAACAACAGAAAGATCAGGTTGCCCCTACCACTTGGGAAGGGTTTAAGGCTGAATTTAAGAAACACTTTCTTCCACCCGACGAAGAGTCCCGAGCTTGGGATGCTTACAGAAGCCTTCGCCAGAGGAATTTGTCGGTGGCAGAGTACACTGACAAGTTCAGGGAATGTGTTATGAAAACAACAGACCCTCTCCCTATGTTGGTTCAGTTGAAAGACTATATCTATGGATTGAACGACAAGATTAAGATGGAAGTTCAGGCTAAATATGTGACTTCATTAGATGAATCTATTGCAGTAGCCCTGAACCATGAGGATGCCAAAGGCAGACCTAGTGGGTTTGTGCAAGTAGGGACTTAGCATGAGTACCCGAGAAAAGGGGGATTTCAGAGGAAATGGACTTCAAAGACAAGTGTCTCGCAGCCAAGTGGCCAAACCAAGTAGGTGAAGCCGGTTGAGGGACCGGCAAAGACAAGTATCACCGTTGGGGTGAAAAGAAAAGTAACTCCAATGGCAGCCCGGGCTTGGTCAAAGTCCTCGTTGACCCTTGAGCAAAAAGAAAGCTAGAAAAGAAGGATTGTGCTTCGGTTGCCTTCAGCGACATCAGTGGAAAGATTGTCCACTAAACAAAGTCGCACGGCCAATATGATAATATCTGTATGCGACACGGAAATACAAGAGAGTCCCAATGCGGAATATATGCAGATGCAATTGGTGGGACCTTCTCAGAGGTTAGTACCTGTGTTGTTAAGTGTGTCTGTTACTAAGTTAGTAAGCGGTGCACCTGATAACATCCTTTCAAAGCGTGCATCAACGGGGTATATAGTTTTTGATGAGCCCGAGTTGATTAAAATGAAAGGGCAAGTAGCCAATGATGATGTGATTGTGTTGTTTGACTCAGCGTCAACACACAATGTAATTAACTCGAAGCTTATTAGGAGGCTCAAGTTGAAAACTAGTCAGTCTGACTATGCTTATACGGTCAGGATGGCGATCGGAAGTTCAACTGAAGTATGGGACCAAAGGGTTACTCAGTTGGAACTTCGAATTCAGGACTATGTTGAGAAGCTGGACTTCGAGTTGACCAGGCTTGCTCACGCAGATATAGCCCTAGGCATGGCTTGGCATTTTTGGAAAAATCTAGCTGTGTTACCTTTGGCAACGCACTATGCCAACACATAATGCATTGCAAAGATCGACATGAAGAGATTGCCTTGCTTGGAAAAAGCATATTTACCAGTTCAAGATGAACAGGGTAGAATATGTTTTGCGAGGTGAAAAGGATTTACCTCGAGGACCATTGATTTCAGCCATGGAAATTCGGAAGACTCCGAAAGAGTTTCTGTCTCTGTGTATAGCATCGGTAGAGTCGATTGATGATGCATCGGCTAGCACTGAGGCTACCCAAGCTGGGGAAATGGCCGAGTTAGCTAAAGAGATATCGGAGAAGTTCTCTGATTGTTTTAGGGATGAGTTACTAGACCAGCGAATCCAACTATAGTTAGAATACCTCAGAAAGTGCCTAGTGTCACGAACTTTGTGGTTCAGATGCGGGAGATGCTAGCACTTGCGAGAGCTAACATCCGCCAAGCTATGGATAGAGCTAAGGCGTATGCGGATGAAAGCCGATCCGCTAGAGAATTTAAGGAAGGAGAAAAAGTTTTTCTCAGAGTTCCTTCGCACTCTAAGTCTTTGACTGCAGGAGAGTGTACTAAGTTATCACCTCGATATTGTGGGCCATGGTTAATTCTAAAAAGAATAGGCAAGGTAGCCTATAAATTAGAATTGCTACCGGGGTGTAAGGTGCACCTAGTGTTTCATGTTTCTTGTTTAAAGAAATTTTTGCATACAGGTGACTCACTAATCGAAGGTGTTGTTTTGTTTCAGGAGATAGAGGATAATGCAAGATGCAAACCAACAAGAATCCTGGACCGAGGAACAATGCAAGTGCGCAATCGGAAGATACCCACGGTGTTGGTTGCATGGCATGGTCTACCTCTATCAGAAGCTACCTGGGAATCCGTATACCAGTTATGGAGAGTGTTCCCAGATTTCATCATCGAGGACGCTGATGCTTGAAGAGGGAAGGAATGTTATGCTTTAGCCGAGATAGCATGACCTCGGAAAGGTTGGTGGGCATTTTCTCTTAGATGACCGACTTTTGTAATATTTTATGTGCGTAAATAAAATGGTCAAGGGAAGTAACTGCCAAGGTCCTAGGTGAGGGTATATTGGCATCGACTAGGTGGTTCTGAGTGCTCAGGCCTAGGTGCACCTAAATGTGTGAGAATCCCAAGGAGCAAATGTTTTAATTGTGCCCCAAGAGAGGGGTAAATGGTGTACCAAGCTAAAGGTGTAAAATGTTGACATGTGGCAAGAGGGAACCATCTAGGGAATTGTGGGCTCGTGGATAAGCATGAAGGAATGTAATTACGTATCTTTGGTGTGCATGCAATCCATGAGAGAGGCTGGGAGGATATTCGGGATGCCATCGCCTGCGATTTTGCCTCGCCTGTGATTCGACGAATGAAAGTGAAAAAAGGAAAGAGTGTATCACTTTGTGTCTTTGGGAGGATCATAGGTTAGTCTACTAGATTTTCCATCTTTGTAAGTCCCATATGAGAAGTCTCAAAGAGGCAATAATTTAGGGCATGGATTTGAGGGCCATCGAGGCTCTTGTGTTTGCCTACCTACATTGCTGTTTTGGGGCTTCTCCAATGGACAAGTAGCCGACTTCCAATATTCCAATATTTTCTTCAATGTAGCAAGAACCCAATCAATTTGTTGACGGCGAGTAATGCTCCAACCCAGAGGATATCCAAGATGACGAATAAATTGAGTAGGTGGAACAATTTCCCCCGGCCAGAGCAGTCTTTGCCAATACTTAGAGTGCAATGGAAGTAGACGGGATTTCAGAAAATTAATGTGAAGGCCAGCAGCCAGTCCATACAAGGAGAGAGCCTGCATAAGTGAAGAAAGATCCCTTGGAGTGTTTTTTGGCATGAAAAATGAATCATCTGCATATGCCTTAGCGACTTGCAGGAATTTCCAGCCCATGTAACATATTTGTCGCCACCAAATGATCAATATATGGAAGCATTGGATGCGTCGCTATAGCATATAAAATAGCACTGAGAGGGCAAGCTTGCCGGACTGAACATCGAAGCGTCCAATGCTCTGATAAATATCCAGACAAAATGCATGCAGCTTTGCTATCCTGATAAAGCCAAAAGGTGACATGCTGCAATTTCTGACCAAATCCCAAAGCCTGCATGGTCTGAGCTATAAAATCCCATTGAATGGTGTCAAATGCCTTTGCATTATCCACTTGTAGAATGAGCACCAGTGTACTTGGCATACTCAATCCCAACATAAGCATTTGCAATATTATCGGTAATATGTTGCCATACTGAGCTGGATGCAGGCCGTCATGCACGATTCCTTAATTTGATCAGCCGCCATTTTGGTGATGATCTTGTATGTTACCGGCATCAAAGTAATAGGCCTCCAATCAGCCAATGATTCACAAATGGGTTTCTTGGGAAGAAGTTTGACCAACCCTTTCTTCCAAGAATCCGGCATATATTGATTTTGACAAGCAATATTGATCATTTGTAGCAAAAGCATTTTCAGTAGATTCCAAAAAGCCAAGAAAAATTCTACCGTTAAGCCATCCTAGTCAGGAGATTTCCATCTACCACATGATTTAACAGCATCACTTAACTCTCTTTCAATTGGAGTGACATTCTGTAATAATTTTTCCTTGCTGAAATGACCTCCTGCAAAGGTAAATCTGCTTTCCCAAACTGAGAGAAAAAATGTGGAACACAAGCTGCAGCAAGCTGTGCCCTAGAAGAAGTCCAAACACCATCCGATAACAAAGCCCTGCAAATATCGTAATCATAGAGTCTTTGGCGACCCTGACTTGTCTAAGTATTATGTCTTCCGTGCTTCTCTACATCAATCATTCTTTGACTGCCTGCATGCACGAGATGTGGATTATCCTGCTTTTTTGTCCTATAATGAGATCTTTTGATGTTGTAACTGCTTGTCCCCTCTTTTTGGGGTACAGTTTCATAGTTTCTTGTAATATAATACAAATGAAAAAGTGTGTGTATATATTTGAGTGTGTGTTTATGTGTGTGAGTGTGTGGTGGAGGAGAGACAGTAGGTTGGTGGAGCTTCCCCCTTCGCCTTCCTTTGTGCTGCCTATTAGTCAGCCCCCCTGGGGGTTTCCAGCCTCCCCCAGCCCGTGTACAGTTCTCCAATCATCCTGCCTCCTACTGGGCCTTTGTTTGTTGCTCGTGATTTCTGTGAGGCACTTTCCTGAGCCTGGTCGCCTCCTCGGGCCCCTCTTGCAGTTTGCAACTACTCCCTGCCTCTTTTCTCTCTTCTGCTGCCCCAGTTTTCCTTGTTGCTGTTCCCCACAGGGTGTGTGTGTGGGGCTTTGTCGGGGGTTTTCTTAGCCTGAGTTTTATCTTTTTGGTTCGCCCTTTTTTGCTCATAATTGCACAGTCCGTATGGTGTGGGGTTCTCCCTTTTTCAACGACTTTGCACTCATATTTTGTTTGCTATTCATAAACCCTGTTAGAACCTCAGTTCTACCTGTCTATAATACCTTTATCTCAAGCCTTTTAACTGTTCTTTTCTCTGGTGTTCTCTGATATTGATATGACGCTATCACTGACGTTATTCTGACTATGTAGCATTTAGCATTTAGTATGGGTGTTGATGCTCGTTTAGTGGCTCCACCCTTTCAGATTGCTTTGTATCAGGTTTCTCACAGCCTCATAGACCCATCTTTCTTCCTAAGACTTTAATAAACTTTCTCTCTCTCTTTCTTTCTGCCCTCATTAGCTCGCTGTTTTCTAAAACCCTATTACAACCTTTTTTGCTGTCCATAATCCCTTAATTTCAGATGTTTTTGCTTTCCTCTAATCTTGGGTTTTTGAGCTTTCAGTGCTGTTCCAAAACCTGATATTTCATCTTTACTTATTGTCCATAACTCCTTTCTGTATTCTATGCTCTTTGCACTCTTTTTGGGTTATGTTCTTGCCTCAAATGGATACAATGTACTACAATGGAGGTGACCTGAAGCGTCATCAGCAGGTGCTGGCTGCAAATGCTCCAGAACATCACCTCAATCCTAATCTGCAGCCTTTTGCAGGTACATTGCATGAAGGGTTTTCTGAAATTAATCTTGGGGTGAGGAACTAGTACCAAAATTTTGTGTTTTGGTGCCGGGTCAGGTTTTTTATGCTCTTGTTATGAGCTTGGCGCAAAAAGCTGTGGTCTTGTTTTCCCCGGATGCCTGATGCAGTAGATGTAGCACGATGGCTGGAATCTCTTCTGAAAGGATGCTATTTGTATGAAAAACCAGACTTTTTGAGAATGCAAATGTGTGCAATGCATGCAGAATTTGAATGCCTATTGGCCCTCCAATGGGGAAGAGCGCCCTCGTGAGAGTACTTGTTTCTATTTCGACCTACGTGCAAGATGGCGGATGAATGCAATGTGTAGAGAGAATGCTACGTGAGATTCACAATGAAAGGGTGATACCTTTTCATTAATGTCCCTTGAGATCACTCAAGTTCCATCTTCCCATTTACACCTACCCTTATCCTATGACCCATGCACCTACCATGACCCTTTCCCTTTCCTATCGCCCCTAGGACCTAGACACGTGTGTGCACATCTTTGTTACTAATCATTGGCCAATGTTACATAGTTTTGGCAGTACTATTTACACCGCTTGATCGATCATAAATACAAACATATAACCGCACCATCAAATTAGCGCCTAGCAATAATAAGGTTCTAATGACTATTAATTCACTAAATAATCATTTCTCTTGTCATGACACTCCCTCCTGCTTGAATGAGCAGAAGTCCTCTTTTGGATTATTGCTTGTCTCTTCCTCTTACGTGCACTTTCTCTTGTTACTTCTGCAATTGCATCGCCTCTTTATAATTTGCGAGTATCTGTGAAAAATTTGTAAAGAACTCTTCTTCCATCCATTGTGCATCACTAGTTGGCTGGTTTTTAAACTTCAGTAAATACATATATCTCTTCTTTCCACGAGTACTCTTCTCTTTATGGTACATGATCTGTTCCAGAGTAGGAACTTCAGTCCCATCTTCAAGTTCAGGTTCTTCTTGATGCTGAGTATCCAAAAATGCAGAAGTATCGCCATGGTATCTCTTTAAATTGCCCACATGAAAGATATTCTTTATACACCAGTGGGCTGGTAATTTCAGCTCATATGCTTTGGATCCTTCTTGTGGATACAAAGCTACTGAAATCTAAAATGGACTATAAAACTTCGGTGCTAACTTGACATGTTTGGTACTTCCTCTCACTGACTTGATTCTTACACAATGTGTCCCAAATACTCTATTTCTGTCTTGAAGAACTCACTCTTCTTGGTATTTAGGAACAATCGATCCTTCCTTAGGAGCTCCATCACCTTAGCAAGGTGATCCTTATGCTCTTCCTCATTTTGGCTGAAAACTAAAATGTTGTCAAAGAAGACTATGACAAATTTTCCCAAGTTAGGGTCGCAAAACCCTTCTCATCAGCGTACTAAAAGTGGTTGGAGCATTAGTTAGGGCAAAAGGCATGACCAAAAACTCATAATGTCCAGTGAGAGTGCGAAAAGCAGTCTTATGTTCATCCTCAGCTTTCATACGAAGTTGATGATAACCAGATTTCAAATCCAATTTGCTAAAAACTTTAGCATCTTTAAGCATATTCAATAAATCATCCACTCTTGGAATCGGATACTGGTTCTTAATCGTAAGTTTATTCAAAGCACGGTAATCTATACACATTTTTCTACCTTCTCCATTTCTATCCTGTTCATCCTGTATGGGGTTCTTCATGGAGGAGAAGCTCCTGGCTCTAAGTCTATGGCATGATCATCTTCTCTCTCCATAGGCAAATCGAATGAGTCTCTTGAAAATCGATCCTCATAAGCTCTAAGGAACTCATTTTTCTTCCGATCTTCTTTTGAGATATGAAGATCTCGTGAATCCCGTATATACACAAGATTACAATCTACCTCTCTTTTTACCAATCTTTTCGCTTAGGTAGGAGTAATCAATGGAATTGTATACATGTCCCGATCCCATACGATCCTTATGTTTTCATTCTTATGTACAAAGCAACAATGATGAGTATGAGGATGAATAGTAGGGATAAAATCATACCGCCATGGTTTACCTAGAATCATGTCAACGTCTTGTAAAGGAGCTACTAGAAAATCCCTTCAATCTCTATATTTTTGTATACGAAAAGGAATATTCCATACTATGGATGTGTCTTCTTCATTGTGTCTCCTAAAAGCTCCTGAGAGCGACATGTTTTTTATAGGTTCTGGTTTAAGATGGAGTAATTTTACTAATCTATCACTCACTAAGTCATAATTACATCCATCGTCTAGGAGAACCACTATTCTCTGTCCATTCACGAATCCATACACCTTAAAAAGATCATGAGGCCCAAAGGTATTGGCTGAATGGACAGCATTCACTATTGGCTCAATAGTTACGATAGATTTCGAGGGTGACAAGGTAGAAGCCTCACCCTTCTGCTTGGATGCCTTGGCTTTCCCTTTTATTGAATTCGTCTTGGCAATCTTAGCCAAGAGAACGGGACACTTATGCCATACGTGCCCTGGCTTATGTTATTTACACCCGAAACATTTTCCTTCCTTAATCAACTTCCTTTTCTCTTCATCCGTCATAGAAGGAAATGGCACCCATCCAGGACGTGATTGGCTGTTCACATTCCTTATAAGAGCTTTACCCTTCCCTTTATTATTCTTAAACCGGTTTAGTTTCCTAAAACTGGGTATATTGTTGGTCTTAGATGATGACCCACTCTCCTTAGGGTTTACGAGAATTCAATTTCCTCTCGACTATTTTAGCCAGCTTAGTGAGGTCCTTAAGCGTGGTTGGGTTAAACATTTCAACCTCGTACCTTACTTTTGGGCTTAAGGTTGCTAAATACTTCTTTCTCCTATCTTCCTCACTCTTTTCGGGTAACGGAGTAAAATATCAAAATATCCTATATTATAAAAAGATTATCAACCGACTCAGACTGACGACTGGAGATCACCACGACTGTGTTTATTGCTCATACAAAAACTCTGAAGACCTTTGACTCCTATGGACGTAGCATGACTTGTAGAGAGAGCTGCTCACTCTAAATGACTCTCATAGAGGCTACTACAGGCTAAGACTCGACTTTGGCCAGTTGTGAAGGCCTGGAATTACAAAGGCGACTCAGATACGATGGACTCTCATTTGGGTGATGATTGACAATAAGAATTATGATGTAGACTTTACCATTTTGTAAAATCTCTCAATGCCACTTCAATTCCAGTGCTGCCTCAATTCTCTAGAAGCCACACCGCCAATTGCCACCCATGCATAGATCTGCCACTTACCCGACCAATCAACAAGCTGGCTCTAGCATGGTCTCAATGGGAGTGTGCCTTCCAACCATGTCCAGGATTGCCCACCAATCATGATCCACAATGACAAGTCCTTCAAACCTTAGGATCCAAAACAGCTCCCCATGAGGGACATATTCCAACACAAATAGAAATAAGCCCGAGGGCTTTATGTCGATTAGGTGACTCCCAAGAAAAGTCCATGATAGCAGACATGAAACTTGAGATATCTTGCTTAGCAAACATCATGAGGGGAAATAGAACTGTATATAGGCAACCAAGATTGATTGAACTACGTGAAAAAAGACATGTAAAGGCCACATAGGCAACTTTCAGTATTCCAATTTCTTTTTTAGCTTATTAAGCACCCAATCCTTTTGTTGGAATTGAGTGATTGTCCAGCCCAACGGTGTAGATAAGATGATGCACAAGCTGCGTAGGTAAGACAGTTCTCCCAGACCATAAAATATGATGCCAGTCTTTCACATGCAGTGAAAGAAGCTTGGACTTTTGGAAATTCGCTTGCAGGCCAGCTGCCAAACCATATAAAGAAAATGCACGCATGAGAGGATGAAAGATCCCTTTTAGTATTTTGGGGAATGAAGATGGAATCATCAACATACAATCAAAAACCTTCTCCCATGTATCTCCAACCCATGCATTGCACATGTGGCTACTAAGTGATCCACATATTGCTGTGAGAAGTGCAGACGATCTGAACAGAAATGGAGAGAGAGAGAGAGAGAGAGAGAGAGATCTAACCACACACAAATAAAACCGGAAAGGAGACAAAGAGACCAAGAGAGACCGCAAGGGATCTTAGGCAAAACCCCCCAGATTTGGTGGGGAAAACCTGTGTTCAAAGATGCACAAAATGCTTCACACTGAGATGCACAAGCATCGAGGGAGGGGGCCTATATATAGGCAGCCTGCCCTTTCCTAGTTGGCTGGTCTACCTGGCCGACCAACAGGCCTCAGGTAGGCTGACCCAGTTACTCCTCAGTTTGCACTTAATGGAGATCCATCTGTGACTTATGTCTTGCTGAAAATTGGAGACACAGTCTTTGTAGTGAGAAAGAACACCTATTGCAGTCCCTCCCCTACCCTCTTCATGAGAGGAGTAAAACCAGACCCTTCTCTTATTAGTAATTTGAGTCTATTCTCCAAAACTCATTTGTAACCTTAACTTCTTGCAAAGCAAGAAAAGTGGGAGAAAGAGAGTTTCCCCTCAGCCAATTAGCCAATTCGTGACTTCTTTGTGGGTCAGTAAGTCCACACACATTCAAGGTGAGGAAAGGGAAAGGACTACTTACCATTTATATTTTTGCCCTTTTTAGCCTTGGGGGCAGGGCTTTTGGAGGGGTTCCCTGGCCTTTAACCTGGGAAATTCTTCTTTTATTTTGTACCATAGCTTGAGGCTTTGCTTGCACCATTGTATCCTTTTCATTCTGTTTAGGCAGAGGTAGTTCCTCCTTTGAGTCATCCGAATCAGTGTCACTCATATTTGCTAATTTACATCATTCTCAAACTCCTTAGACCATCTAGGTTTTACCTCATCTTCTTCCATCTTAGCCTCCTTTATCCACTGTTCAGTTTCCTGCTCTAACAGGGCCTCATATGCATTGTTTGTTACCAAAGGAAAGGTGACTGTTTCTCTCAAAGACTGAGTCTTGAGGTCCTTGACTGCTTCTATAGATTTAACTGCGACATTACTGTCTCTTTTCCCCTCAAAATCTTCTTGTACCTGAGGCTTTTTCTTTTCTTTCGCATACCATTTGTGTTTGGAAGGTTGCTTGGGAGGTTGCTGGGGAGTTTCCTGGGGAGTCTTTGCTTTAGTCCTCTTCAAAGGGCAGTTTTTAACAACATGAGAGGATAAGCCACATAGGAAACAAGAATCTGGTAGATTCTTGTATACTAGAGATTGTTCCATGAAAATGCTCCCATTTCTGTTGACTATCACCAGGGTGTCTGGGAGCTCCTCAGCCACATCAAGCTTGACACAAACTTGGGGGTGCCCTCTAGGGTTGATGAACTGTTCTTTTTCAACATCAATCACTTGACCCAAGCTCCTACAGAGGTTGGGAGCTTGGTTGACTAAAGAAAAGGGGAGACTAGGGAGTTCCACCCACACTGGTAGGAAAGTAGATCTAGGACTATCTAGGTTGAACTCTTGGGACCAGAACTCTAAATATAAGGGTTGGTGCCTAATGGTCCATAGGCCATGGTGCAGAGCTTTCCAGGCCATATCCTCTTTTTTAAACATAAAAAAATAGTATCCCTTTCAAAGAAATCTCATACTAGTAACAACAAGGCCCTTTCTAATCTAGTTATTTCTAAGCCAATTCTCAAGGAAGACAGTTGGGGGCCTTGGATCAGGACGAAGACCTATAAGGGCATGTGAGGATAGCCATTCAATAGATTGATCTAGCCTATCCTCATCCACGAAAGCAACCACTTTACCTTCACAATATATGCTCTCCTCACATTCAGACTGGAGACTCTCCTGCTGAGATGAGAGTGGGTCTGCTAGTGCTCTGAAAGTCCTTGAGATGCTTGTCTGCTGCACTTGCGCTGCCACTTGTACCTCTGTTGCTCTCCTCCTCTATTTCTGGCATGGTCCGGTGCAAATCCATCTGGTCCATCTCCTCTTCGGGAATGGGAGGAAGTGTCTTTACTGGTTTGCTGCACTTCCTTTTCTTTCTGGCCTTGAAAATCTTCCTTCCGTGGGGAGCGTGGAGAAGTTGAAGCTGTTCCCTTGATGGGATATCTCAAGGTGTATGCCCCAGGCACACCTTGGTTTCTATGTGTGTGTGCTAGAGGCACAGCTAGGTGCCCATAAGCACTGTTAGGTGGTGGTAGAAGCCACATAGGATGATTGAGAGAATCTAGGAGCAGATTGACGAGATGATTGTGGAGCTCAGAGGTCATCAGTGATGTCAATGATCATGTAAGAGGTGCCTACTTAAGGACCTCACCTTTCTTCATTCCATAAGCAAGAATTCTGAGTTTGTGTTCACTCCATGCTTTCCTTTCAGTTTACCAACATGGTATCAGAGCACTTTGATCCTCCTTGAGCCCACTTGTGCCACATCATCTTCTTCATCTTCATCTTCACCATTTCTTCCCTTTCTTCCCAAATCTTGCTAAAGCTTGTTCTCCCTCAGTTCTCCGCCATTCTCCAAGCCCTTCCTACTGGAGATACCCCTCGTTTGGGCGGACTTCCACCTGCAAGAAATTGAAAAAAAAAACGTCTCTGCTGGCTGCCATTCTCCAAACAGCGCATTTTTTCATCATTCTTCTATTGCAAAATACTCCCTGCCTGCTGCACCATTGCTCGAGCCCTCTTAGGAGTAGATGGGCGACCTCAAGACGAACATTTTGAGTCACTTTGCAGCCCATTTGGTTCAGTAACGAAGGAGAAAACGTCAAAACACAGGTTCAGCCTGCAGCAACTCCCCCGGGCAATATCGCGTGCCATTTCGCCCAACCTTTGTGCTGGATCTTCTTTGGTATATGAGCTTTCTTTTGCTTCAGAAAGCCCTCTTTTCTTTGCTTTGAAGAGTGAGATACAAGCCCTCCAAGTTCAGGCCTCTGTTTTGGACAGTTTTGACAAGGTTGTGAGTGTGATGCTACATTAGATGCTACTTTAGCATTTTTGAGGTTTTAAAGTTTTGAAAAGCATCAGTACAACTGTGGCTACAACTTTCTTTTAAGTTGCTATACCTGGATTTGCTTGGAATACTTTCATTTAGTCACCTCTATGAAGCATGCAAGTGAAAACATCATTGATTTGTAGTATGGATTTTTTGGTTGCAAGCCTTTGCTACTCTAAATGCTTGTATTTTGAAGCTCTTCAACTCTTTCTAGCCTTGTATGAGAGTAGACACTGCCCATTCTGGGTTAGACCCTCTCATGGCTACCATCTTGAATATGGATAAGTTCAATGGTAAGGGCTTTCACACATGGCAGATGAAGGTTAAATTTGCATTGATGAGGGAAAACCTCTGGGGGCTTGTCAAACCGGCTTCAACTTCTTCTTCAACAGCCTCCAATGCTGGAGAATCCTCAGCTCCGACACACCCGGCAAGAGATCCTGCTAGAGAGAAGAAAGCCTATGGCATCATTACTCTTGCTTTCGGAGATGACTATATTCATCACATCTCTGACTTAGAGTCTCCTTCAGAAGCTTGGCAGAAGCTTGACATTATTTTTGGTGCTAGCTCTCACATCTCAAAATTGTTACTTAAGATTGCTTTCTTTGAATTGAAGATGGTTAGTGGCACTCCTTTGGCTACCCATGTCAATTACATGTGGAGTCTCATGACTCAACTTGCTTCTATTAACTCTCCTATCACTACAAATGATGCAATGGTAGTGTTGCTCAAGAGTATGCCTGAAGATTATGATCATGTTGTTACCACTTTGAAAAATCTTCCTAATCCTAATCTTGAAGGTCTTATCTCTGCTCTTCAAGAAGAAGAAAGGCACATGGAACTTCGGAAAGGCAATGACACAGCCTATGCCATAAAAATCCAGAAGGGCAAGTTTTCACCTTGCAATCATTGTGGGAAGACTAATCACCTCTCAAGAGACTGCTTCAAGATCAATCCATGCAAACACTGTGGTAAAAACAATCATCATGAAAAGTTTTGTAGAGCCAAAAAGGAAGCAACTTCAAAGTCAGAAACTGCCAATTTACTTTCAGTTGATGTGCCTCCACAAGATGAGGCATTCTATGAAGATTATGCTTTTTGAATCATCTCCATGTATGCTCCAGATCTCTCTTTTTTTTGTTGAGTCAAGATACTCAGCCTGGATAGTCCTCCAAAATGAATGAAATAAACTATTGTGTGTTTTGTAAACACCTCTGGTCACCATATGATGTAGGCCATGTGTATGTGTTTTTGCTTCATGGTACCTTCTGCAGACATTGTGTGCATGTACATGCAGGGGAGATAACCATTGGAAGCTCTTTTGTATCCCTTTTGTTTACTTCACACCCTTGGGAACCCCTTGCTAGCATGAGAACCTAGCCATAGATTTATCCTTGACCACCATGAGATGGCATGAGAAACTATGAGACTAGATGTATCCTTGACATAGCCTGAGGCATACCCTTGAGGGGGGTATGATGGGATATCTCAAGGTGTATGCCCCAGGCACACCTTGGTTTCTATGTGTGTGTGCTAGAGGCACAGTTAGGTGCCCATAAGCATTGTTAGGTGATGGTAGAAGCCACATAGGATGATTGAGAGAATCTAGGAGCAGATTGAGGAGATGATTGTGGAGCTCAGAGGTCATCAGTTGCCATACTTTCCTTTCAGTTTACCAACATCCCTTTTCAGGTTTGCTTCCATCTTTTGGCTTGCGATATTCTTCTCTGACTCCGGAGAGTTTAGGATCACCTTCCACGGTGTTCTTTGCTTGTCGGTTCTCCTGCAAATGAGAAGACGTCTTTCTTGCTTCGTTCACTGTTGGGAGGGCTAGCAAAACTACGCGTGAAGGGAGGAGTGAACAGCCCTTCCTTAAATTCTTGCACGACTCCCGCGTAAGAGGGCCTTGGACCCTTTTGCGTTGCTCCACTGACAGAGGCTGGCAGAGAGTTGGTGTTTCTCTCGTTGGCTTCTTCCTCCGTTGTAGTCATCGTTTAGGTTGTGTAGAGGAGGGACATGGACGGAAGTGTCGAACTCCTTTGTGAAGTCCAATCGATGTCTCCATAGATCATTCTCATGATGCGTCGAGGATGTCACGTACTTCAGCGAGTCAATTGTAATCCCATGCAATCTTGAGAAAAGTGTCACACCAGCTGCGATCTCTGAGCTAGGATGGATAGTTGCCACTAAGTTGGGGGGGTCTCCTTCCCTCCAGAGTCTGTCTCCATCCTTATGCCTCTCGTCTCTTTGCCTTTTCATTGCTGAGTTCGTTCTTGGGTACTATGGATTCTATTGAAGGATTGAAACCATAGGTCTTTGGTTGTCCATTCTTGACTAAGTATCACTTTTTTCTGGCATCATTACGGTAATTCTTTTTTGACTGCTTGCATGCGTGGGATCTTGATTATCTTGCTTTCTTGTTGTATTATGAGATCTTTTGATGTTGTAGCTGCATGCCCCTTTCTTGGAGACTGCTCTTTGTAGTATAATAATAAATGGATTTCACTAAAAGAAAAAAGTATGTGCGTGCACGCATAAATATGCATGAGCACACGCTCACACACACACAGTGGTCGCACAGCAAAAACAGGGCCTTTTTCTGAGTGCCTGCGGAGAACTTCCGCCTCCAAAACGGGCCCCGAAATGACCTCGCATCAAAAAAATAAAGTCACCAAGGGCCTCGCCCTCTCCCGCAGCATATAATGCCCTCTCGCCACACCACGAAGAGAGGAAAGGAGTCTCACTTGAGGCTTTCTCACAAGCACAATGGGGGAATACACGCAAAGGTGGAGGCTGAAAACAGTTTTCCTCTTCTTAGTTGTGAAAGCCAAAAGAACTCCAGTACAAAGAAAATAGAAGAACCCTATATGTGGGTCTCAAACCAAACTCAACTAACTAAGGTGGCATACTAACTGAGCCACAAACTAGAATAGATAAGGATAGCTGTCATCCAGCTATTATTCGTTGGCGGTGTACCAACCGCATCTCCAGCTAACAAGTCGGTGACATAAATGCACAACGGTCACCCTGGCATATCGCGAGTGGAGCTCGATATCTCAACAATTTGGGCTTCAAAACTTCCACTACGGCTAAAGGTTTTCTTATGGCAGGTTTTGCTTGGGTTGCTTTCCGTGGACAGCTTTTGGCTCGTCATCATATTGCTCCTGCTACTTGCAGACGTTGTTTGTCTTTGCAGGAGCATGTGCTTCATCTGTTTTGGCATTGCTCTATATCTAGGGATTTCTTACTTCTCTTGCAGCTAAGGCTTCAGGCTCGTTTTTCGAGTGCTTCCTTCGGCAAGCTTTTTTGGTTGTTTGGCTTTCATTTTCAAAGGCACAGATATGACTTGTTCTTTTACTAGGTTCGGGACGGGGCACTTTGGACCTTATGAAAGAATTGCAATCATCGGTCTTTGGTGGTTCCCCTCCTTTTTATATCTCACTACTTCCGCGCTTCGCTCTGGCAATAATTTTATGATTGTCTTCAAGCGCGGGAACTTGACTATCCTACCTTCGTGTAATATGATGATATCTTTTAATGTTTGTAATTGGTTGTCCCTTTCTTTGGGACTGCTTTTTGTAATATAGTGACAAATAGACTTCACCCACACACAAAAAAAGAATGTGTGTTTACATACATACACTGCCGCAGAAATTGCATCGTATGCCTGTGCGCAGAGACATTGGGAGTTGCAGAATCATGCTTGTTGCCTGTTGATGCAAAATCGTCACTAGGAAGTGACTGTGTGGTGAAATACCACTTTCGTCAGTTTCGCAGATCTGCCCGTGTTAGGCAAAAGCTGTGTTTTTTGCAGTGACAGAATATTTTGCGGTGTTCTGAAATGGCATCTGATTCTCTTTCTCAGATTGTCACTGAAAAGCTTGACAAGAACAACTTCCAGGCATGGAAGTTTAGAATGGCGAATTTCCTTATGGGAAAAGGCTATTGGGAGTTCATTACAGGAAATGAAGAAGAACCTGTTCTTCCTAATGTTCCCAATCAACAGGAAATGCAGGGATTTAAAGGATGGCATGAGAGAGCCAGGAAAGTTATGTATTGGCTGTCTATCAGTATTTCGGACTCCATGATTGTGCATATTCAGGATGCAAGTACACCAAAGGTGGCATGGGATACTTTGGCTAAAATGTACAGCACAAATACGCAAGCCAGGAAAATGCAGCTCAAACAGGAGTTGCACAATGTGCAGAGAGAAAATTTGAGCATAAACGACTACCACATGAAGGTGAAGAAAATTGCAGATGCACTTGCTTCCATTGGGTCGCCAGTGGAAGATGATGATCTAGTTTCTGTGACCTTGAATGGTCTAAGAAAGGATTATGCGCAGTTTCGGACATCCATTGCCGTCCGTGAAAAATTTCCAGATTTTGAAGAGTTGTTTGCTCTTCTAATTTCTGAAGAGCGGAGAAATGGGGGTGCATCTTCTTCAGCAGGAACTTCAAAAGAAACTGTCTTCTACTCAAATGCTGGCAGAGGTAGAGGCAGAGGTAGAGGAGGCCGATCTGCAGGCCGTGGTAGAAATCAGAATATGCAGCAAACGCAAGAAAACCAGTCCTATGCAGGAGGACGTGGTAACTCTAGAGGCAGGGGGAGCCAAAGAGGCCGTGGTGGATGGCAGAGAGGCCAAAATGCAAACAGCAATATTGAATGCTACTATTGTGGTAAAATGGGTCATATGGCTAAGGAGTGCTACAAAAAGCAGAATGACATTATGAATGGAAAATTGCAGCAAGGCAATTATGCATCTTCTAGTAGACAGGGTGATGACAGAAATGAGCATCTATTTATGGTGCAGCATATGACCAATTCTGTGACAAGTGCAGAAGAACGAAATGATGTGTGGTATGTTGACTCAGGTGCGTCAAACCACATGACAGGTCATGCAGAATAGATGCAGGATGTAAGGAAAATGGAAAAGCCAGGATTTGTGAAGACTGGTGATGATACTACACATCCTATTGTGTAGATTGGTAAAATGCCTTTGTCTATGCAGGATGGGAAAAAGAAATACCTGTCCGATGTATTTCATGTCCCGAACATCACCAAGAACCTGGTTTCTGTTGGTCAAATGGTTGAGCAGGGTTTGGAGGTTAGATTTAATCCTCATGGATGCTTTGTTGAGGATATGAAAAATAACGGTCGCTTGATAGCAAAAGGAAAGAAGAAGGGCAGGATGTTTACGTTGGATGCGGACATGCCTGAATTGAGTGCAGCAATGTTTGCACATGGGACCGGTGTAGTTGCAGATATTTATATCTGGCACAAACGCATTGGTCATGTTAATATACAGCGACTTAAATCAATGCAAGCCCAAAATATTGTTGCAGGATTACCTAAATTCAATGTTGCAGAAATGCACAAGGTTTGTGAAGCCTGTCAATTTGGGAAATAGGCAAGGAAACCTTTTCCTAGGCATGTTCAAGAGAGTAAAAAGCCATTGGAATTAATCCACTCTGATGTGTGGACTACTAAAGCTGCATCTATTGGAGGCTGTCACTATTTTGTCACATTTATTGATGACTTCAGCAGAAAACTTTGGGTGTATTTTATGAAAAAGAAAAGTGAAGTGTTTGGGCACTTCAAAGCTTTCAAAGCTATGGTTGAAAAAGAAATAGGCCTGCAAATAAAATGCCTAAGAACATCACCAAGAACCTGGTTTCTGTTGGTCAAATGGTTGAGCAGGGTTTGGAGGTTAGATTTAATCCTCATGGATGCTTTGTTGAGGATATGAAAAATAACGGTCGCTTGATAGCAAAAGGAAAGAAGAAGGGCAGGATGTTTACGTTGGATGCGGACATGCCTGAATTGAGTGCAGCAATGTTTGCACATGGGACCGGTGTAGTTGCAGATATTTATATCTGGCACAAACGCATTGGTCATGTTAATATACAGCGACTTAAATCAATGCAAGCCCAAAATATTGTTGCAGGATTACCTAAATTCAATGTTGCAGAAATGCACAAGGTTTGTGAAGCCTGTCAATTTGGGAAATAGGCAAGGAAACCTTTTCCTAGGCATGTTCAAGAGAGTAAAAAGCCATTGGAATTAATCCACTCTGATGTGTGGACTACTAAAGCTGCATCTATTGGAGGCTGTCACTATTTTGTCACATTTATTGATGACTTCAGCAGAAAACTTTGGGTGTATTTTATGAAAAAGAAAAGTGAAGTGTTTGGGCACTTCAAAGCTTTCAAAGCTATGGTTGAAAAAGAAATAGGCCTGCAAATAAAATGCCTAAGGTCAGATGGAGGGGGAGAGTACCTCTCAAATGAGTTTGCAAGGTTCTTGCAGGAGCATGGTATAAAGCAGCAATATTCATGCAGTCATACCCCACAGCAAAATGGAATTGCAGAAAGGAAAAACAGGCATATTGGAGAGGTATCTCGGGCTATGCTAAATGAAAAAGATCTACCAGATTATTATTGGGCTGAAGCAGTTGCTACAGCAGTTTATATAATGAACAGGTGGATATGTGTTCTCTTTTGGGAGTGCTGCAGTCACTTGGAGCAGCAAGAAACAGCCTACAGTTGCCTTGTTGAGCACAGAGGCTGAGTACAGGGGTGCAGCAATGGCTGCATGTGAGGTAGCTTGGTTGCATAAGCTACTCTATGATATGCATCAGTCTACAGATGGGCCAGTTGTCATTTATTGTGACAACATGAGCAGTATACACTTGGCAAATAACCCAGTCTATCATGCTAGAACAAAGCACATTGAGGTGCATTATCACTATGTGCGGGAGAAGGTTTTACTAGGTCTTATTGATCTAGTTTATGTCAGCACAGAGGATCAGGTAGCTGACATATTCACGAAGGCATTGGACGCAGAGAAGCTGCGCAAGTTCAGAGACCTGCTTGGTGTGCAGGAATTGGGATTGAGCTCGAGGGGGAGTGTTGAGATATCGAGCTCCACTCGCGATATGCCAGGGTGACCGTTGTGCATTTATGTCACCGACTTGTTAGCTGGAGATGCGGTTGGTACACCGCCCACGAATAATAGCTGGATGATAGCTATCCTTATTTATTCTAGTTTGTGGCTCAGTTAGTATGCCACCTTAGTTAGTTGAGTTTGGTTTGAGACCCACATATAGGGTTCTTCTATTTTCTTTGTACTAGAGTTCTTTTGGCTTTCACAAAACTGTTTTCAACCTCCACCTTTGCGTGTATTCCCCCATTGTGCTTGTGAGAAAGCCTCAAGTGAGACTCCTTCCCTCTCTCCCACTATCTTCACACAAATATGCTGCAATCTTTTTCTCCACCAGGGAGTGGAACGTGCCATGGAACAAATACGATTGGCATGTGGAGCAGCCCAGAGAGAAGATAACAATACTTTATACATAGATGCAACCGTGATATTTGCCAATGGCAATGCAAGGCACACATTATTATCTGATTGAAGCACCCAGTGTTTGAGACGGTCAGAGGTCTCAAGACAAGGCCCCGGCTGAAAATCATGAATCATGCGAGATAATATATGCCATAATGCAGCCCCAATGCATACTTTCGGGTTGCTTCAGGAAAAGAGATCAGTATAGCAGCATCATCCAACACATCATCCACAGTATGTATCCCTGTAGAAGAAAGAAAATAGGAGCGTTGAGGCTCCTATAGTGCCAATGGAGGTAGGAAAACCTTTGACTAATAACTGCCCTCAGCCCTAAGCGAGTTGCCTGTAAGAGTACTCTGCCTTTTATTTCAGATGGGAGAGAATGTGCTTTTAATGAAAAAGCATTCGAGAAACATAAGGGCAACCCTTTACTTTGCCATCAATGTGACCCAAAAGAAAGTCCCAGTGTGTTGGTTACCAATGACCAAAAGCTGTAGAAGACAAGTGTGAAATCAAATTTTGCATCATAAAAATCCATGGCTGCTAATCTTGTATAAACTGCAGCATCATTTTCCCCTTGTGAGTAAGAATATGCATGTGAATATTTAGAATGTTCAGTCGCCCATGCATGGTTGACACGTACGATCATGTTCGATGTGTACCGCTCGATATTAGTGTGGTACTAAACGAACTAAAAAATCTTAGGCATATGTCTGATGGTATGTTCGATACCCAAAAAGAAAAGACAGATTTTAGATTTTAGAGTCCTATCTACTGAGATGATCCACCGCCATAACAAATCGGCCGGTGTCCATCATAAATACAAATACATGTTACACCACTGGCGTATAATATATAATAATGTTTTAATGTCTACTAATCAGAGATTAGTGATTTCTCTTGTCATGACACTCTCTCTTGCTTGAATGGACAGAAGTCCTCTTTTAAATCCTCTCTTGTCTTTCTCTTGCGTATGCTTCTCTTTTACTTCTGCATTTGCATCTCCTCTTCGGTAGTACACGATCTCTTCTGAATCATAACTTAAATCTCATCTTCAAGTTCTGGTTCCTCTTGATGCTGAATATTCAAAATGCAGGAGTACCACTGCAGTGCCTCTTCAGTATCTCTTCATACTCAAAATTCTCTTCTGAATACCAAGCTGCTAAAATCTTCTTCATAGTAACCTACTCAATAAGCTGAAACATGTTCTGATCAAACTGGTTAGTATTAAAATGATTCTCTCACAAATGTTTCATTGAACCAGGTAGACCTTGGCTATAGATGATTTTATGATGGAGAGCTACTTAGTCTATAGAATCTATAGACCTTCAATCTCTTTTTCCAACTCTTCTGTTTCAGCCCTATTCATCGTATCAGACGCTCTACACGGATTTTTCTCCGTCTATACTCTACAATGAATATGCCTACTCTCTATTCAGTTCACACATCCATACACCAGTGTTGGCTGAATGGATAGCATTTACTCTTGGTTCTATGTTCACCATAGAGTCCTGGGATGAGGAGGTAGAAGCCTCACCCTCCTGCTTGGATGCTTTGCCTTTCCCTTTTATAGAATTCGTTTTGGCAATTTTGGCTAATAGAGTAGGGCATTTATGCCATGGATGCCTTGGCTTATGTTTCTTACATGCGAAACATTTACCCTCCTTAATTAGCTTTTTCTTCTCATCGTTAATCATGGAAGGAAATGGTATCCATCCAGGACGTGATTGGCTGTTAACATTTTGTACAATAGCTTTCTCTTTTCCTTTGTTGAAGGGTTTATGAGGATCCAATTTCCTCTCAGCAATCTCAGCCAATTTAGTGAGGTCTTTCAAGGTGGTTGGGTTGAACATTTCAACCTCATACCTCACTTTCGGGGTTAGGGCTGCTAAATACTTCTTCCTTCTATCATCCTCGCTCTTCTCAGGTAACTCTAAAGAGAGTTTCCAGAACCTAGCTGTAAATTCAGCGTTACTCTCGTTTTCGAATTGCCTGAACCTTTTCCAACGGAAGGTCAATTCTTCTTCATGTCTCGGAGGCATGAAAGTAGCCTTAAGCTGCTCTACAAATTTGGACCATTGAAGAATGGGCTCTTTTTCCGTTTGTGATAAGGACCACCACATCAAAGCATCCTTCTGTAGATGCAGTGTGGCAAGAGCAAGTTTCTCGTGATTGGTGGTCTTATCTTGATGGGCAAAATATAGCTCAAAATGGCGAATTCAATTGAGGATTTTATCTGCCTCTCTTGCTCCATCACACTTTGGGAATTCTATTCTCTCTCGGGTTGGAATTTAGCTCTCTTTGAGGGGGTACCTAAATCTTCATCCCCAAAATTCGGCACTCTCTTAGTCTCTAATTTTGTCATAATGGACTGTTCAATCATATGGCTAAGCTGAGAAACCAGCTTATCAACGGGGGAGTCCTCTCGCACTTGGATTATAATTCATGTGTATGGGATTTTGAGTTAAAGGAGTAAACTCAATGCCTTTCTCTTGGATGGACTCTTGGAAAACTCCTTATCAAGAGATTCTTAAAGGAGAGATGAAGTTAATTCTATACGTGGGTTATCATACTCAATACATGTGTAACTCTCATCTACATTATCCTCTTCAGAAGGAGGTGATGGTGTTCTCTCCCTATCTCCTTCTGGTAGTGGAGGAAAAAGGGCAAGTTCATTATTAAATATCCCTTCTCCTTCCATTCTTTCCTTTTAGTAATACAAGAGAGAAAATGACTTGCTGTAATTTCAGAAAAGGGGTTCATTTTACAGAAAAAGTCAAGTGTTGTAGAGTTGGTGGTACTTATCCGACTCCCGCTTTGTTTGTGTCGAGAAAACACTTGAAATGACCTCTTCTTCCTTCTCTTTTAAGCTTTCTTCTTGTATTTCTGCTGTAAACTGGTGCACTCTGTTTGGGCTACTTATTTTGAGTGGATTGGAGCTCTAGATACCATTATAGGGGGTACTTGGTGGGTGGATCGCCCCCTTAAAATCTTATTCCAAATTGACTTTCCGTTGGGGAGAATTGGGGGGGGTCTCTTTTTCTCACTGTTTAAGGGTTTTAAGGGTCTATTCATACGGGGGGGAGTCACCTTGTTAGGACACCCCGTTCCCCGTCCATAGACAAGACAAATCAGACAAATCCCTTGCCTCAAGGCCTCCAAAATGCAGGGTTCGCAACAATCTGAAATATCTTTCCCCAACGTTCGTACCTTGTCTCGCAGTCTTTTGTGGCGAGCCTTCCAAACGAGTTCCTTCCCCTCTGTTGCAGCGACCTTCGGTCCGCGCGCCGATTCAGACACTTCTGCGCGCTGGAGTCTGTAGACCATCGTTCGTTCGGTGCCCCGCGCCTTTGCTTTCGCCTGCCTCTCCGTCCGCACATAGCCTTTCGCTTAGCACTCCGCTCTTCTTGCGCCTTCCGTGCAGCCTTTCTTCCGCGGCCCTCTTCTATGCAGCCTTCTTGTGCCCTCTCGCCCTCTGTCAGTGTGCTCTCTTGCTGTCCCGGTAGTGGATCGTCGATGCTCTGATACCAAATGTGAAGAAACAACTTTCTCAAGAATGCAAATGTGTGCAATGCATGCAGAATTTGAATGCCAATTGACCCTCCAATGGGGAAGAGCACCCTCGTGAGAGTACTTGTTTCTAATTCGACCTACATGCAAGGTGGGAGAGAGAGATGGCGGATGAATGCAAGGTGAATAGAGAATGCTACGTGAGATTCACAATGAAACGGTGAAACCCTTTCATTAATGTCCCTTGAGATCACTCAAGTTCCATCTTCCCATTTACACCTACCCTTATCCTATGACCCATGCATCTACCATTCAATGCACCTTAATGCACCCTTCCCTTCCTATTGCCCCTAGGACCTAGACATGTGTGTGCACATTTTAATTAATAGAATAAGTATCACAT
Organism: Dipteris shenzhenensis; assembly: GCF_047967505.1. Taxonomy (NCBI): domain Eukaryota; kingdom Viridiplantae; phylum Streptophyta; class Polypodiopsida; order Gleicheniales; family Dipteridaceae; genus Dipteris; species Dipteris shenzhenensis. Next base: position 16,994,608 of record NC_141620.1, on the reverse strand, counting down.
GTCCAAATTCGATGCTGTCTGAAGCAGTGGCTCTAGCTCGACTAGTCCTATCTACTGAGATGATCCACCTGTCCATCATAAATACAAATACATGTAACACCATTGACGTATAATATATAATAATGTTTAAATGTCTACTAATCATAGATAAGTGATTTCTCTTGTCATGACATAGTAACCCCTGTCGGTTGCGCTTCGACTCTAAACAAGGAGGGGATATCCCCAAGTGTAATCTACGTGTCAACCCTCTGTCTGAGCTGTTGGGTTATTGGCTCTGGGTCACGGTCATGTCGAGGGTTCGTCTCGTGGGGATCCATGCAATCTGGTTGAAAAAACTCCATGATAGAGCTTTGATCCATGCAATCTGGTTGAAAAAACTCCATGATAGAGCTTTGATAGGGATCAGCCAAGGAAGAAGTCTGCTCCTGTCTCCGTGCTCGAAGTATCCTCTCGCGGTGTCTTGAGTACCTCATGAACGAAGCTTGCGAAACACCTCTGGTCTGGGTAGGAGAGGAATCGGGCCAAAACCCCATAGGTATCTTTGAAGAGGCAGTAGAAACACCCTCAGATCTCATAGTAAACAGGACACCTGAAGATGAAGTGCTCCTCTGTCTCAACCTCTTGCATGTCACATAATGTGCATATGCGCCTCTCCCTGGGTAGGCGCTCTACTCTGCCGCTCTCGATATGAAGTCTATGTGAAGAGACCCGGAACTATCCAATAGAGGTCCATTTGCATCGAGTATGGACTATATATAACAGCTATAAATGCATGCTGAAACACTAAGGTTCCCCATGTTGTGCTATCCTGGTGGGTCAATGAAACCCTCCTCTATGATATGTAAGCAGTGATCTCTGTAGAAGCTAAGCTTCACTGGGAGTTCACTCGGTCCCAACTAGGTTCGAAATGTGTGTAGCTGTAAGAGATCCTCACGGATAACCTAGTTGACCTCGTGTGATAGGAGAGGAGAAAATGGAGCGTCCATGCTGTACTGGAAGGGAAGGAGTCTATCCATGTGGAGCCCCAGTCGCTCAAACCATCTCTCTGCGTGTGTATACTAGCATCTCTGGTCCCCTCCTACTGAAAGTGCCATAGAAGAGGACAGTGCTAGCCATGGTAGACTGTTGCGCCCAGAAGTGTAATCCCCATACTCCCTGACTCGGTACAGATGTGATGACCTGAAATGCAGCATCTAGTTGTAATGGGGATAACCCAAACTCAGCCGGAATGATCTGGTGATGAACGGATGGCTTATGGCGAATCATATGTGATAACATGAGAACCTGTAGCCGCTCCACACGAGCCCTCTCTGTATCCGACAAGTCTGGCCCCCAATAGGGGCTGCCATATATCCCTGCTGGGCGGACCTAGGAGTCAAAAAGTAGTCCCTTGGTCCGTGGATCCTCAAAGTGCGAGCGAAAGCACTGCCTCTCTAGACTGGCCAATGAAAGCATATATTCTGCCTAAGTGTACCTGCATCGCGGGTCTCATAGTGAAGATGGGTTCGGAGAAGACAACCCCAAGATACATGTATGATGAAACTATCTCAACAGGTTACCCATCAAATGTGAAATGATCCTGGCGCATGATGGCTCGAGATGTATTGAAGATCATAACCTTGGTTTTACGCAGGTTGACCTTCAAATCATGAGACCCACAAAAGGATTGTAGTGCATCAAGGTGTCTTTGGAGCCCCTCTGCTGAGGAAGACAAAGGAGCCACATCATCTGCATAAAGCAATATCCGGATCGGCGTGCCCGTAAGAGAGCAACCAACCCCTCTTGTGTTTGCATCACTGTCTCAAGCTTGTCAATGTAGAGACCAAACAGGGTAGGTGATAATGGACACCCTTGTTTGACACCAATAGTGCTCATGATCTCATCTGTCCACCCAGATCTTGACCAAACTCTGCCTGAAACTCTCTTGTAAAGTCCCATGACAGCCCAGATGATCTCCTGGTCATAACCCAAGTCCTGTAGGCACCGTATGAGGCGGGCTCTTGGAACTGTGTCAAATGCCTTCCGAAAATCCACAAAGCAAAAGCAAACCCTTTGCTTCCGTGCCCTCGCCTCCTCAATGATGCACCTGAGGTCAATCCGGAATCCAGTCTGTCTTGCTGCTCTAAGTTCTCGGTACTCCGCAACTCTGCTGACCTTGAAATCAAGCACTGATGCATAAATCTTGGACATGATATGTCCAATCATAATGGTCTTGTAATTCTCCGGGCTCATGGGATCCCGTGCCTTGTGGATGGGTGAAATAGTGTTAATGGCCTTAGTGAAGAGGGTGCAGGATGTGGGGCGTGGCATATGTGAAAGGTTAGGGACTGGCTGATTTGGGATGTCATAAAGTGTGCATGCATAATTATACCAGACTTGAGTGTCAGTGAGTGGTGAGAGGGACCGTCTCTCTAGAAATCTCCGCCAAAAGTCCTTAAGAGTTGTTACTAAACATAACGTTCAGTAGCTTTTCCTTGTTACGGCGAACGAAATCTAGTTTCTTTCTACGTACCAGTCGATGATACTTGCGTAGCGTCTCTAGTTCGCTCGGAAGATTATTTTTGGTTTCGAATCTGAGCTGACGGCGTAAAGCCTTACACTCGTCATCGTACCAACTATTACAAGGTATGGTCCCAGGGGGTGGTGGGCGGGTGGTGAGGGAAAGCGTGAAGGGCAGCTTTGTGTAGTGAGCGGGTGACCAAGGCAACACGGTCCTCTAATAGGGGTATGAAATCAATATAAGCGAGAAGTATGTACAGACGGCCAGAGTAAGTAGGTGAGTGGTCGCGGTTGAAGCGTATATCATGATAAGTAAAGTAAGAACCTAGTGGGATGGAGGGGTGCTATGCGATGGGGAGTGGAAATGCTAAAGAAAAGGTAGGTATGATCAGCCCCTCGAGGGAGAGGTGCTATAGTAAAATCAGTGATGCTAGATGTGAAGACAGGGGATCCCATGATGTGATCAACAACGCGAGAACCTCCCCCATGTGGATAACATGTGAAACCACCTGAGGCAGGCCATTTGTCAAGACTATTATAAATAATGAGATCATGCATCCTCCCGAGGTCTAAAAGGGTCTGCCCGTGAGATATGACCGGACCTCGTCTGTAAAGAAACTCGTAACATACTTGTATCCTCAAGGTCAATGTTTGGCAGTAGAATGGAATCATCCCTGAAGTCGAGGATAGGTACCTAATGGGCACTTGACCTTGCGTTGGAGTCCCCAACTAGGAGGACTTCTCCGCGGCTAGAAAAGTCAACAATGGACTGATAAAGAGCTGCAAATGGAGATGTCTCATCTTATCTCGAGTATCTCTAGCAAAGTGGGAGGTCTCAAGAGGGAAGTAGCATACTGCAACAAACAGAGCCCGACTGTCCAAGTGTCGGATCCGGATCCAAGGAGCATCTCTCTGCTCTACTGAAATGGTCCCCAACAGTGTGGATCTGTAAAGGACTGCTACTCCACCTGGCCCTCGTACTCCCCCTGCATCCCTTGTCTCATCTCTATAGGTAGACTCCCATGTGTACCCATTGACTACTGGTAGTGGGCGCTTTGGATTCTGATGTGTCTTTGTGTAAAAGACTATGTCATGACCTGTGTAGGATTTCGAGAAGCTCTCTGGTTTTGACCATAAGGTACCATTACAGTTCCAAATGGTACAGGATAGGGTCTCGGATATCTGAGTCTCATAGACTCCACTTCCCTATGTAGGGGAGGGAGTTGGTGCCCGATGGGGGCTTGTAAGAAGTCGTCCCTCTCGTACCATTGCCCACGTCCCCTTCTTCCGGGCTTGATCCCGTTGCTGCTGCAACAAGGAGCACCTCTCCTCAACCTGTAAGGGGGTGAGGTCCTCATCCATGGAGATCGCTGGTTGATCTCGTAGGACTGATATGCACTGTAAAGCTGAAAGTCGTGCTTGAGCATCATGAAACCGTATGATCAGGGGCTGCTCTCGGTTGGGGTCTCTCCCCACCGGCCATGCCCTCTTGATCTTGTGCTCAGCCACACCTAGAGAGTGGCCACGAAGGCCGTCGCATTTGTCATTGGTATAGCCTGAGTGTGCGGGGTCCCACGGACTCTGATGTTGAGAGCCTTGTTGGCTCTCTGCTGCTGCTCCACGAGGGTAGCCGAAATGGTTACCCTTGCGGGTTTCCCGTTTGGTCACGTCAACCCATTTGGAAGTCTCCTCAATTACAAATTGCACGCTCACAATCTGTGCCTCAATAACCGGGGTGCTCCCTTGGAGTGTGTGTATGGCTGTGACCTGCCTGCCGGAGCTGTGAGATATCGTGTCTGAGTCTCTGAATGAGACTAGCCTGCTCCCGAATGGCGTGAGGCTGTTCCTGTATGACGCGGCGTTGTTCCCGGTTGAAGCGGACCTGCTCCTGTGCGAAGCGTGTCAGCTCCATCTCGCGCTCACGGATACTCTGTACCTCCATGAGCAAGGTCTCCTAGGCCTCTGGTGTGTCAGCCCGTCAGTGTCTTAGCTGAAACTGGAATGGCTGTGACAAAAGTATGAGGATGAGGCTTGAAGCAAGGCGGTGACTTGGTGAGCTGGGTGAGGTATGGAGATGACAGTGGCATGGATGAGGCAATCCCAATGGGATGTGGGAGCGTAGGCTGACTGAGAGGGAGAGGGGAGAGAAAGGTCGAGGCGTAATGTGGAGCTGTGTATGATACCTTTGAAGTAGGTGTCATAATCGGTGTGAGAGCTGTAACGGGGGAGGAGGGGACAGGTAAGGAGTGTGACAACCTCCCTATCCCAAGGAAAGGGAGGAGGCCGATGTGATGGGTATGCCAATTTTCTGTCATGGGTATGGCACTGACAGTAACCGTGGCTGGAGATGTAGATGCTGTAGTTGAGTCTGAGGCTGAAGCTGAAGATGAGGATATAGCAGGAGCTGGAACTGGAATTGAAACTGAAGCTGAAGCGGGGGCTGTAGTAGAAGTACAGACTGAGGCTGAAGCTGAAGCTAAGGTGGATCCCGCCTTTGCCTTGCTGTCAACCCTAAGTCCACTCCGGTTGTAGCATGTGTTCACATCCATGAGTTTCAGTTGTGTTGTGTTGTTGTTGTTGTTGTCTTTCTTGGATTTGTCCGTCTCTTTATCGACTTTACCCATTTTCTTGGACTGACTTCGATTCCTTTTGCACAGGTCCTAGTGCGGGAGATGGATTGGGAGCGGGAGTACGAGGCCCCCGCCCAATTGTGGGAGGCACACACATTATGGGGGGGTGGGTATGGAGGAGGAGCAAGAGCGGGGGGGAGCCGGAGCAACCGGAGGGGAGGTAGAGTTGGAACGGGAGGGGAGGTAGAGGGATTGCAGCCCGGAAGATGCTTGATGCGCAGCTTGAGCCTTGTCACTTGTTGGAGATGGAGAGGGGAGAGTCGAGAGGTAGATGCTTAGTGTGAGATCATAGTGAGGAGAGAGGGGGTTTATATAGAACCTTGCCCTTTGGGAGGCCCAAAATTAGTTTGGCAGAACCACCGCCAATAACAAAACCAGCCATCCAAAACAAACGAACGCAAAAAAATAAAAAAGTAAAAAAACGCAAAAAATAAATCGAAGGATCGAACGGTACGGTATGGGACAGTACGAAATGTTCGGGACGTTACGTACATCAAACGAGGGCAACCATGCTCCCATGCATTCTAGGCGAGCAAAGGTGATCAACCGATACAAGCTTGAGGGCTTTGCGGCGGTAGCGAGACCTCCAGAACAGCTCCAAAATATGAGACATAAAAGAAGATATCTCGTGCTTGCCAAACATTAGCAAATGTAAGTAGAACTGAATGCTTGCAGACATGCAAAGGCGAGGTAGTCGATTTCCAATATTCCAACTTCTTCTTCGACCTCTCAAGCACCCAATCCATTTGCTGGCGTCAAGTGATTGTCCATCCCAGAGGGTAACCAAGATGATGCACCAGCTGAGTTGGCAATGAAATGTCCTTCCGCCATAAAATGTAATGCCAATCTTTCAGATGGAGAGACAGAAGGTTAGATTTTTTAAGATTTACTTGTAGACCAGCTTCATAAAGATAGGGCACGCATGAGACTTTTTTTTGGGTATATTGTTGTGCCGTCAGGGCCTAGCCAGGGGTTGAAGGGCACGCATGAGACTTGAAAGATTCTTTTTGTATTATGAGGCATGAAGAAAGAATCATCAGCATATGCATGTCCTACCAGATATTTCCAGACCCTGCAATGCGCCGGTAGCTACTAAATGATCCATGTAACAAAGCATAGGATGAGTAGCTATGGCATAAAACATAGCACTGAGAGGAAAACCTTGCCGTACTGAATAAAAAAGTGTTGATATTTAGTATCACCTGCCAAAATGGCTGCTGCAGCTTTACTATCTGGATATAGCCAGTAAATAAGATTCTGCATTTTTTCCCAGAAGCAGATTTCATGGTCAACGAGATGAAATCCCATTGAACCGTATCAAAAGCCTTTGCAATATCTACCTACAGTAGGAGAACATATGCTTAGCATATTCAATCCCCACGTATACCTTTGGCAATATTATTTGTAATGTGTCTGCATGGAATAAAGCCATATTGCATGGGTGCTGCCCCTCATGCACATAATCCTTGATATGGGCTACTCTCATCCTAGCAACCAGCTATAGATGACAAGCATGAGAGTAATGGGTCTAATGACTTGCACAAGTGTTTTTTAGGGAGTAATTTAACCAGACCTTTCTTCCAACTGGCTAGCATCTGCCAAGTTTCCCATAGATGGTTAACCATAGCTAATAATGCCGGGGAAATGATATCCCAGTATTTTAGAAAGAACTCCACTGTAAGACCATCCCAACCCGGACTTTTTCATTTTCCACATTTTGTAATGGCATCTTTGAGTTCACACTGCTGAAAAGGATCTTCAAGCTTCACAGCCTACTGTGGAGATAAAATAGGATTGACATATTGAAGAAGCTCTTGTCAAGCGGACATCACAGTACGGGAGTGCGAGTCAGCTTGCCCAAATTGAGTAGCAAAATGATGAACACATGCTCGAGCACGTTGCGCTCGGGAGTTAGTCCAACCATCCAAAGTTTTAACCTGGTAGATATTTTCAATTTGCCTTTTGTAGTGTAAGCTTTTCAAGAATACCTTAGAGGAACAATCCTTATCTGTGAAGGCCCTTTGCCTGGCTCTGGTTTCCCACTTCTCAATTTTTCTATGGTCATTGCATTGAAGGAATCGCTTAGTTTGACATAGGCAATCTTTCTCAGTTGGAGACAAACCCTGAAGGTGACTAATTTATCTCATTCTGGCAAGCATCTCTAGCTTTAGCAACATTCTCTTTGAGGTTGTGCATGTAAGTTCTACCATAATCATGAATGACCGTTTGAATGCGGGAAACAAATGCTGTCCGAACATAATCAGCATGTATGCAACACTGTGTCCAAAGAGGAGCAAAAGCATCGCACATCATATTTTTATATTCCTTATGCTGCAAATAATTGTTGCTGACAAGAAGCAGCCTTCTATCAGGCAGTCTGTCATTCCACATATTGTAAAGAGACAGCTTTAACCAAAGTGGAGCATGATCCGAGTGTGGGAAAGCATGATCTGCCCACATCTTACAGGTAAAAGTAGCATATTGATGTGCATCGAATAGATACAAGGATCTGAACATGCCCGATAAGCTGACTGCGCATTATTATAACCAGAAAGAAAGGATGTGTCTCTTTCCAAAGATCTACTCGACCAAACTGAGACAACAATTTAAGCCCATTGTACTCTCTCAGAGACAAGCATGTTCGTATGACCAGACGAATTATCTCTTGGCAACGGTGCATTATTGAAATCCCCACAGAGAAAGGCATTTTACCTCCAAGGATATTGCAACATATCTTTCGAAATGGAAGCTCTATGACGTGATGACTGCGGAGCATATATTTGCAGCAAACTCAGATAATTCTCCCTGCACAATGCATTGCATAACAATCCAACGACCATTTTGGTCATTAGAAGCCACAACAGGCTGAAGGGCATGTTTAATAAGAATAACCACTCTAGAAAAGGATTTCTCCCCCCGCATAGAAATATCATGTCCTGTAAAAAGCCGAATCTGTCCTGCATACCCATGGTGATTATGTTCCTGCACGGCCACTATATCTGGCTGTAATCTCTTGACATAAGCCCAAACTATTTTTCACTTTCGCAAACACACACACACACACACACACACGTATATATATAAAAGTACACATGTACACACATTTTTCATTTTTGGTGAAATCCAATCGGCATTATATTACAAAAAGCAAGCTCAAGAAAGGGGACACACTTAAAAATAAAATTGCATTAAGAAAACATTTACATTCATAGCTGTCCTAGAGTGGGACAGCTACTACTCACAACAAAATACTGACAACTAAAAGTAGTAAATGCTGCTTTAGTAAAGAACAACTAGTGCAAAAGAAGTGTTTTTTAACACACACACACACACACACACACACACACACACACACACACACACACTTTTTTGGTGAAATCATATATTTCTTTGTGGGAAACCTCAAAAAGAGTTAAAAAACCCACCATGAAGTACAACAGTTTAAAAGATTACAAGTATGCTTTTGAGAGAAACCTCAGAAGTCTGCCAAAAAATATAAAACTGATTACAAGTCACTTGGAGGAGCATCAAGTAAGATATCCTCCAAAGTAAGATTATTAGCTTGCAGAAAAGCATGTAACGGAGTGACATCACCATAATAAAACAAAGCTGGTTTTTTCCCTTGTGGTTCTTCTTAATATAGGCTGGCAACCGGAACTTTTGAACCACAGGATCAAAAACCTGTCTCAACCAAGGACGAGAAGACTCCAGTGAAAAGGAAACATCTGCAGCCGGAGATGAAAGGCCCTATAAAGATGGCTGCACTGTAGCAGTGTTCTCAATCAAAGGAGGTTGAAACTCCAAGGAGAAGGGAACTCTTGCATCCTGAACATTTGTATTCGGAGCTGAAAGGCATTCTAAAATTTCCTCTACTGCAGGAAATTGCTGAATAGAAGAAGAATCCATGACATCTTGCATAACAGCAGAATTGTCCAGCAGTGAGGAAGCATCCAACATTGCAACTTCACTCTTTACAGAAGCAGGATCACAAGGAACATGAGAATCTGGCACTGTAGTAATGGGATCTGGAACCGCCAAAACCGCAAAAGGATTGGAATCTTTAACTACCTTGTCTTCCTGAACTCTTCTCCAAACCTTAGAGGGTTTAACAAAATGCCTAACTTCCTGTATGCTGGAAGAAGAAATAGGAACAAGATGAAGGAGCATAAGGATTTTGAGCATTAGCTGAAGAGCATGGAGAAGGGCATACTCTAGCAAAATAGCCCAATTGTTGACATTTATAACAGGCATTTGGAAAGGAGGAAAAACGAAGTGGAATCTGGAGAGGGTGAGGCAGTCCAAAATCCACTTCCAAGTATGAAGGAATGAGCTGCTCCATATCCCAAAGAACACACACCCGTATATCTTTGTTGGTGACCAGAAAATCTTGCTTAGGAATGAAAAGAACACGGCCTAGTAGAGCTTCCAGAGAAGGCAC